>NC_060195.1:39213253-39418253 GCF_021184085.1 Oncorhynchus gorbuscha | reverse complement strand
CAAATGCCTTCAGACCGAAGATGGATTTCTTAATGTGTGAAAACCGCACTGTATTCACAGAGTTGTTTTGTCTCTGTGGCCGGACTTGTTAATACATTATTTTTTCTCTCCCCACACTGGTCAGGGTTATTGAGGGGAAATCACCAGGTTAGAATAACTCCACAAGTCCTTGGCCTTGCTAATGAGTAGGAGAAGGGGGTTGGGGAGGAGGAGGAGGAGGAGGAGGGGGTAATTTCTAAGAGTGCCCTAGTGTGCTTCTGCCCAAGCCTGAGATCCTGTCACAATTACTCTATTAGCATGCTCAGCTGTGTCTCTGTTTTTCTTTATCCAAGCAACTTATCACAACTGACAAGGCACATGAGGGTGTCAGAAAGGGCCTGTCAGAGCCCCATTGTGTCCTGCAGAACATGGGGATACTTACCAGCTCCCTCTCTTCCCCCTCTGACACTCAGTTGTGGACAGGAGCCAGGGAAAGCTAGAGGCAGCTAGAGAGCAGGGTTTTCTTGTCACACCTATTCTGATTGACAAGGGGACCGGCAAAAGGATTAATCTGCATCCCAAATGGCACCCTATTCCCTATGTAGTTCAATACTTTTGACCAGGGCTCATAGGGAATAAGATGTTGTTTGAGAAACATCCTAATTGTGGGCGAACACAATGGAAAGCTATAAAGTAAAGGCAGAATACTGGATCCATAGGTTCATAGGAAGGAAGGTAACATTTTCCTGTTTTCTCACCAAAAGCCCTATATGGGTAACAATGTGTTCAAGGTTTATGTTAAAGCCTGACTTTGGACATCAACATTGCATGCATAGCAACCACATTATTAGGTCATAAAAATATAAATCGCAACATGTAACAAGTTCTACGATTTGACTGAGTTACAGTTCATATAAGGAAGTCAGTCAATTCATTAGGCCCTAATCTACAGATTTCACATGACTGGACAGGGGTGCAGCCACTTGGGAGCGAGGCCCACCCACATAGGAGCTAGGCCCAGCCAATCAAAATTAGTTTTTCCCCACAAACGGGCTTTATTACAGACAAAAATACTCCTTAATTGGTCTCAGACAATCCTCCAGGTGAAGAAGCCAGATGTAGAGGTCTTTACACGTGGTCTGCGATTGTGAGGCCGGTTGGACATACAGCCAAATGATCTAAAACGACATTGGAGGTGGCTTATGCACATTTTAGAGTGGCCTTTTATTTTCCCCAGCACAAGGTGCACCTGTGTAATGATCATGCTGTTAAATCAGCTTCTTGATATGCCACATCTGTCAGGTGGATGGATTATCTTGGCAAATGAGAAAGGCTCACTAACAGGTATGTAAACATATTTGTGCACAACATTTGAGAGCCATAAGCTTTTTGTGCATATGGGTACATTTCTGCGCTCTTTCATTTCAGCTCATGAAACATGTTGCATTTATATTTGTGTTCAGTATAGTTAACACAACTTTCAGGAGTACTACATGACTACATGGCCATTCAAACACTTATGTATTGTAAAACAAATATATGTATTTTAATTGTTTGAATTTTTAAAGGAACTCAGTCTGGCTTTCAACTTACTCTTGAAAGTTGAAATAGTAGAATGAACAAGGTACAATTTCGAAATTGGGTAGTCAGACATTGCATACCTTTTTTATAACGTGCCAGAAATGTTCAGATCAACTAGCCCATGTGTTAGCTAACGGCTGTTAGCTCGATTTTTAAGCTCAAATATTTTGTTGGAATGTTTGAGTCACTGAATATACATTAGTCATGATAAAATGTATAGAATTTTCTCTGCGCCCCATGATTTTTGAATTTATTGTAGGAAATAAGCTTTAAACCTGCCAAATGTTTTCTCCACCACATCCCTCTTATTGAACAGTTTATGTCATGAACAGTACTTGAGTCCATAGAAATGTCCCAAAATTTCCCAATGCTGGAAGGGGGGCCTGACTGAAAAAGTTTGGGAACCCCTGGTTTTGACAATGGATGTTGATTGTTGATGTTTCATGAATGGATCACATTATATATCTCAGAGCTCTCCAAACATGTTCCTGGAGAGCTGCCTTCCTGTAGGTTTTTGCTCCAACTCTAATCTAGCACATATGATTCTAATAATTGGTTGACAAGCTAAATCAGGTTAGTCACAACTAGGGTTGAAGAGCCCTGCTTTCTGCACTCTACCTACTTTTGTCACCAGATATTCTTAATGAAATTCAGATCAAACAATACAATACATTTAGCCTAGTTCTAGATGTGGTTAAACTTATACTATAGATACTTGTACTTTAGTTCATTGTTCAGTTAATGGTGTGACAAGCAATTATTGAAAAGCAATTTACTGAGTTCAAATGCAATTGTACTATGTGGCAACACTACATCAATGTTCATGGGATTTCCAGCACACACAAAGGCATTCACACAGATATTTGCTCTGCATACAACCTTATCCACACAATCTATCTCATGCCGAGCCTAATTAGAACACACATCCTCTGTCTGTGGTTTGATTCCATAATCCAGCAGTCCATAAAACAAACTAAATCCTGTATTAAAGGAAGACAAACCTATTTCGCACCACATATACTATTACTTCAAGCAGTTTCATCTAACTAGTTTTCCATGACCTTGGCCACCCCCGAAATCTAGTTTGCCTACTACGTACTGTTTAGTGAAAAGTATGCAGTATGTCACGGCTGAAACGTATTAATTTTGGTGCGTTCAAGACAACTGGGAACTCGTAGACAAAACAAAAACATAAAGACGTCAGTGATCTTCAGGTCGGAGAAGTCAGAACTCTGGGATTATGCCGAGTTTCTGATTTGTAATTTTGCGTTAGATGACTATTCAAAAGATTTTTCCCAGTCGGAACAGATTTTCTTTATTTTTTTTGTATTTTTCTCCCCAATTTCGTGGTATCCAATTGGTAGTAGTTACAGTCTTGTCTCATCACTGCAACGCCTCGGGAGAGGCGAAGGTCGAGAGCCATGCGTCCTCCGAAACACAACCCAACCAAGCCGCACTGCTTCTTGACACATTGCCCATCCAACCCAGAAGACAGCTGCACCAATGTGTCAGAGGAAACACCGTACACCTGGCGACTATGTCAGCTTGCACTGTGCCTGGCCCGCCACAGGAGTCACTAGTGCGCGATGAGACAAGGATATCCCTGCCGGCCAAACCCTCCCTAACCCATACGACGCTGTGCCAATTGTGGGCCGCCACATGGCCTCCTGGTCGCGGCCAGCTGCGACAGAGCCTGGGCTCGAACTCAAAATCTCTAGTGGCACAGACAGCACTGCGATGCAGTGCCTTAGACCATTGCGCCACTCAGGAGGCCGGAACAGATTTCTTTCCCCAGAGTTCCCTGTTGTCCTATACGCACCATCAGTTACTGCTCCACATATGGACCGGAAAGGAGCCCCACGCAGTGACCTTTCACCACACTGACATGCCGGAGTGTTTTGGGCTAACACTATCTATGTAGCTAGCATTTGGAGTAATCGAGTAAACTTGAGTATACTGTAGGCCTACGAATGTATCAATTAAAGAGTCACCTGAACCTTGAAAGGAATGGGAGATGTAGTAGAGGAATGCAGTGCTGAGGCAGAGGGCTCGTAATGAGGACGGCTGGCTACTACTCTGAACTGTGTATAGTGAGCTTACTGGCGCCCAGAGCTGCTGAGACATTACCCAAGTAGGTGCCATGCAGGAGAGGTCCAGTGTCTACATGACTCAGGCTGGTTCCCAGAGTAGATAGCCCTCTACAAGATCATCAGCAGACTCCACCTTCACCAACCATCTCCCTGACTACCTTCCTCTAATCAAGCCATGAACTGTCCCTCTCCATCTTTGGAGGATGCATGCACTCAAAGACTTGGCCTCTATTGGTTGACCTAGCCAACAATAGCTAGGGTACTCATGATGATGTATTGCTTGTTTGTTTTTTGCTTTTGATGTGCTTTGAGATTGTTATGAAAAGTGCTATAGTAGCCGACATGTAAGCTTAAAAAAAAAATATATATATATTTTTTTTTACTAGCAAGAGCAGTGTGCGGGTTTCTTATTTCTTTCAATTTATGTAATTGTTACCATGCACCTGCAACAAGATGGCTCAGATGAGCGAGTTTATCCTTTTCAATGAGAAAACAGAAATCCACTTTTGGTTTAAAAAAAGGACTTCACCAGAAAAAGTAGAACATGAATAAATGAATAGCTATAAATAATTATACCTACAAAATGCACAAAACTACTTTTAATCATGGCCTTTAAATTGGCCATAAGGCATCCCTCCCTGGCAGTAATAATAACTTCTATAGCGTTTTTCATAAGAGAAACCTCAAAGCGCTTTATAAACAAAAAACAAATAAACAAGCAGTCACCTAAGGAGATTATGATCAGTGGGGTGATTGAGTGTCAGCCCCCCAGCGCCCCATCCTTCACCGCATACCACTTCCAGAATGCGGCTGTGGCCTCCCCTCCCTCTGTGCTGACTCTGCATCGTCAAATCTGAACGGCAGACTCAGGTAAGACGAAGGGAGGAAGGGTGTGTCTCTTTGGTGCATGACCCCTAATGTTAAGGACGTTTTTGCTCGCTTGAGTTAGAATACCTCATAATAAACTGCAGACCATACTATTTATCAAGAGAGTTTAATCTGTATTTTACATAGCTGTCTATTTACCATCACAAACTGATGCGGGCACTAAGACCGCACTCAACGAACTAAGCAAACAAGAAAATGGACATCCAAAAGCATGTTTCTCATGGCAGGTGATTTTAAATACAGGGAAACTGAAATCAGTTTTCCCTTATTTTCACCAGTGTGTCACCTGTGCAACTGCGGTGTGACAAAACTCTAGATTACTTTTGCTTCACACATTTAAAGCCCTCCCTAGCCCTCCCTTTGGCAAATCAGACCATAACTCTATCTTCCTGCTTGCAAGCAAAAACTCAAACAGGAAGTACCAGTGACAATACGGAAGTGGTCTGATGAAGCGGATGCTAAACTACAGGACTGTTTCCCTAGCACAGACTGGAATATGTTCCAGGATTCATCCGATAACATTGAGGAGTTTACCACAGTCACCGGCTTCGTTAATAAGTGCATCAACGACGCCATCCCCACAGTGACCATATGTACATACCCCAACCAGAAGCCATGGATCCACATTGAGCTAAAGACTAGAGCTGCCGCTTTCATTGAGTGGGACACTTGTAAGAAATCCTGCTACGACCTCTGATGAGCCATCAAACAGGCAAAATGGCAATACAGGACAAGATTTGAATCCTACTATGCCAGCTCTGATGCTCGACAGATGTGGTGAAGCTGCAAACTATCATGGATTACAAAGGGAAACCCAGCCGTGAGCTGCCAAGTGACGAGCCTACCAGGCGAGCTAAATGCCTTCTATACTCGCTTCGATGCAAGTAACACTAAACCATGCATGAGAGCACCTATAGGGAGGAAGTTCATCACTGGGGCCGACCTCCCTGCCATCCAGAACCTTTATACCAGGTGGTGTTACATGCTGACCACGCTGCCTGCATTTCGCACATGAGCGTTGCAAAATAAATGTACACATACATGTTATCCAATCATTTCACCCAAACTGCTTGCTTCTATTTTTGACGTTTGCCGCGCTGCAAGTCCTGCCTCTCCATGAAGAGATTACTAGAAACTAAGTATGTTTACCCTTTTAGTTTTGGATTAATTGTCGGAGTAGAGAACACATGATTTTGTGTGACTCAGAATAAGTCAACGTTTAAAAAGATCCAGGAAAAAATGACCTTTTGCATGTTTCATGTGCCCTCAACCTGTCCTAAAACGAATATAGTTAGTTCAGAGTTCGTTTTGATATTTCAACTTGTGTGTCCTGATCGTGTCTAGTGTGGATAGACAAAATCAACATGCACATGAAGAGGCACGGATGCACGTGCTAGGTGTAGTAGCAAGCATGTCAGCGTAAGGCCCAAAAAATGTTAACACTCCAGCCACCCAAGCCATAGACTGTTCTCTCTGTTGGCAAGTAGTAGCATAGGACCCGGAACAGCTTCTACCCACAAGCCATGACTGCTCAACAATACTGCTAAATAGCTAATCAAATGGCTACCCGGACTGACTGCATTGACCCTTTCTTGCACTAACTATTTTGCACTGACCCTATGCACACACACTGGACTCTACCCACACATTCACCCACACATTCACCCATACTTACACTGACAACCCAACACACACACTACCGTTCAAAAGTATAGGGTCACTTAGAAATGTCCTTGTTTTTGAAAGAAAAACGTTTTTTTTTGTCCATTAAAAAAAACTTCAGAACAGCGCAAACTGGCACTAACCAGAATAGAATGAGGAGTGGGAGGCCCCGGTGCACAACTGTGCAAGAGGACAAGTACATTAGAGTGTCTAGTTTGAGAAACAGATGCCTCACAAGCCCTCAACTGGCAGCTTCATTAAATAGTACCCGTAAAACACCAATATCAAAGTCAACAGTGAAGAGGTAACTCCGGGATGCTGGCCTTCTAGGCAGACTGTTAAATAGCCATCACTAGAGCATTAGAGGCTGCTGCCTATATACATAGACTTGAAATCACTGGCCATTTTAATAAATGGAACACTAGTCTCTTTGATAATGTTTACATATCTTGCATTACTCATCTCATATTCATATACTGTATTCTATACTATTCTACTGTATCTTAGTCTATGCCACTCTGACATTGCTCGTCCATATGTTTATATATTCTTAATTCCATTCCTTTACTTATATTAGTGTGTATTGGGTATATGTTTTGAAAATGTTAGATATTACCGCACTCTCAGAGTTAGAAACGCAAGCATTTCACTACACCCACAATAACATCTGCTAAACACATGTATGTGACCAATACAATTTGATTTGATTTGACCATAAAAGGTTATGTGCAAAGAAACTAGACCCATTCAGTCTGTAACCGTTCAGGTAGAAACTAATATTGCAAAGCATGAACATTTACAATCAGCTCATCACAGATAAATCGACGTGACAAATCAGGAGAACTAGAGGAGAAAAGAAGTGTTGGGACCAGCGCCGCTGTAGAAAATAGGAATGTGTGCTACCACGTCACTAACGTTATGATGGCTAGTGCATAGTGCAGTGGCAAGAGAGCTAGCAATGGCCACATGACTTACACAAAACCTTTTGTTGCAGCATTTCTCCTGTGTTCACGAGTTGTTTGCCACTGAATTAAATGCCGGATATTTTCATCAGACCCTGGCAACAGTTTGAACGCAAGCCCTGTTATTTAAAACAAGTAGCTAGCTAGCTAACTAGGCGAATGTTGCCGTCTCTAAAAGATACAGACTTTAAATTGCCATGTGGTATCCCGATTAAATGGGTGGATAGGGAAGTCGATGTGCTTGGTGTGATATCCCAGAAAAGTCGAGTGATCTTGAAACTAATAACTTAGATCAAAAACTTAACAAAATAGATAGAATCTTGAAACCGTGGAGAGGGAAACACCTATCCATTCACAGGAAGATTACCCTGATTAATTCTTTAGTGATACCACAGTTGACATATTTATTCATTGCTCTACCGACTCCAGGAGAATACTTTTTGAAATTATGCGAGCTTAATGTCACTTTATTTGCAATGGCAAATCAGAAAGTTAAATGAGTTTATTTATATGACGAACATGAGTTTGGAGGGTTAAAACGATTACATATTAAGGCATTTTTAAGAGTGGGCTCTTTGCCTTTTTTTGCAGGTTAAAACCTTGAATTGACAATGGATCCCTGTTTAAAGTATCCTTCCTTTTTAAATGAAGTTTTACAGAGTTGTCTTCAGTTTCATCCTCCAGGAAAGGTAGATCTAAACTCCAATATACTGATAGAAAAAAATACAAATAATAATTGGGGAAAATGTTAGCAACTAACAACAGCGTATGGAGGTGTTCCAATACGTATGGAGGTGTTCCAATTGGGTTGCTTACCAAGTAGACAGTGAATGTTCCTGAGTGGTCAAGTTAGATTTTTGACTAACAGTACCAGTCAATAGTTTGGATTTTTCATTATTTTTACTATTTTCTACATTGTAGAATAAGAGTGAAGACATCAAAACTATGCAATAACATATGGAATCATGTAGTAACCAAACAAGTGTTAGAAAAGTCCAAATCTATTTTATATTTGAGATTCTTCAAAGTAGCCACTCTTTGCCTTGATGACAGCTTTGTACACTCTTGAATCAAGACCTTTTCAACTTTAATATTTTTAATAATTTGTACAAATTTATAAATACATAATTCCAATTTGACATTATGCGGTATTATGCAGGCCTGGGACACAAAACTCAATTTAATTAATTGTATATTCAGGCTGTAAAAAGTAATGGGGTGTGAATACTTTCTGAAGGCGATGAAAGATGCAAGTATTGGTATTCGGACATGGCCCTTGTCTCAACACAGTAGGAAATACCACTGACAACATGCCCTGCGGAAGAAACCATACACCAAGCTGCACCACTGAGACTACCCCATTAGGCTTCTTTCTTTTGAGGAATAATGGAGCAGTACATGACACAACTTGAACATGTTCAGGCCTC
Organism: Oncorhynchus gorbuscha; assembly: GCF_021184085.1. Taxonomy (NCBI): domain Eukaryota; kingdom Metazoa; phylum Chordata; class Actinopteri; order Salmoniformes; family Salmonidae; genus Oncorhynchus; species Oncorhynchus gorbuscha. The sequence goes on along the minus strand of NC_060195.1, from coordinate 39,409,664 downwards.
GGAGACAGCAGGCAGGTAACTATAGGCTTTGATTTCAATGAGACACATTCATTCTGTATGGCAAGAGTGTGATTGGATTTTTGATCATGTAATTCCACAAAGGGATAGGCCATAATCAAGGTTATGAAATAAGATGACCCCATTTGCTTCTATATGCTTTGATAGTTATTTTTTTTACCTTGTAATGAGTACACAGTACATCCTGTCTGTTTTGCAGTGTTTGCAGCTGCATTGATAATGCAGATGGAGGATCAAAATACAGTGTTTTAATAGGACCAACACTTAAAACACCTAGCACACTATTCGCCTTATTTGGGGCTGTGGAAATATGATTTTCATAATTGAGGTGCTTACATCATTTGTTGGAGCTGGGAAAAGTTGAAAAGTTGAACTGGAAATTGAGCAATCCTAACAAGAGCAATATTTCATTACTGACAGCTAAACTGTCAAGTAACATTCTTTCTATTCCATCGGCATAAATTACCCTGTGGATGAGAGGGTTGTACTATAGAGACCGTTTTGAGTACATTGCAGTTCATCAGGTTGCTCTTAAGCCACAATATGGCATGTGAAGCACTATCAACACCTAGCTAAGTACAACCTCTAGGCTCGAGCTCGAAAATAAATAACACGGTTGTCTTTCCTCATTGCAGGGCCAAGCACGCTGGATTTGGAAAGGGTTACAAACAGCTGAGTCCGGATAAAAAGGAGAAGTGAAACAAAATCACAATTTACAGCGTTAACAGCCACCATTTTTTTCTCCTTTAATTTTTTTATTTATTTTCGCTCCCCATGCCAGCAAAAAGTTATCATTGGGATGTGTCAAGACCCTCAAAGCACGGAGAGTGTCAGGCCCGTCAAATTGGCTCATGTCGATGACATTTGTTACCTGTAGCGATTTAAAAAGTTTACTACAGGAGAGAAAGTTCTGAGTTCTGAAAAGAGGAGTCATGCAGATGTCCCTGACCTCTTACACACACACACACACACACACACACACACACACACACACACACACACACACACACACACACACACACACACACACACACACACACACACACACACACACACACACACACACACACACACACACACACACACACACACACACACACACACACACACACACACACACACAATATAATATAGCTGAACTGGCTGACCTCAGTGTTGCAGCTCTACTACCAGGAAGCAGGGTCTTTGTGTGTCATTGAGAACATCTCATAAATGTAAGCCAATGTTGTACTCTACACTGTTCTCGAACAGGCTTAATGATAAAGAGTGAAATGTGGAGTCAAACAGATAAGTACAGCTTGCTGACAGCTCATTGGGACAGGCAGGAACACCCTTTATTTACCTGTCATCACTATCTGAATACCATGCTGTTGATCATGGCCTCAGTGACACTACACAAAAAGACAACACAAAACATTCAATGGGTATCGTGTGTCATGTATTTCAGGATGTTTAGACATGACATTTTATAGGTCTCTTTTGCAAACTTTGTTTTGCTCTTTATTGTAATCTAATTGATTCACAATGTTATACTGGAAAGGAAATGCTTAGCATCAAATGGCTAATAACTAATAAAATGACTTGGACCAATGTTAGTTGCTAGTTCTAGTGGCCTTTGTCTATACATAATACCAGCCTATAACCCAGAAAACAAGACCAGACACGTGCTCCAATCTCAAACAAGAGAAAAAGTCTATAGCACACAACCCAGTGGCCTGCCAATTTATTGGCAGAGGTGCTCTATTGCATTAGCCAGCGGCTATTGTTCCTAAACTCAAATTGCAAGACTATAAAAGGACCTAGGGGATGGCAGGCACACACAAAGGCTATACTGGAGGTAGAACACCTGCAGGCAGCTCTGGATGAAAGCACAGGATTTGGTTTAGGTCAAAAGAGAACTGCCGATCTGGAAGTAATGGAACATTCCGGAAGGGCTCAGCATTCACACTCAGTGTCCCAGCTGCTCTCTCTACACTATTTATCCCATATTATACCAGGAAACAAAAATACAGATTAAAGCCAAAATGCGTATTGCCACACCTATAAGTGTTGGTTCTAGACTTGTGTAATAATTGGGGTGACTGTGTTCTACGGTGATAACTGCACCCTCATCATGCAGAGTAGAGAGAGAGAAGATGGCACGGCAGTTATAGCAGCTGTCTTACGGGCCCCTGACCGAAAACAGCTTCTGGACATCAGAACAGCAATTTCTCACCTAGATTTGGACACAAATGTTAACTTCAACGAGACAGCAGCTCTGGACATTCTGCTTACTCCAGACAAGACTCTAATCCCCGGGACTTGAAAGAGGAAGTGGCAGGGAAAGAGAGACTACGTCGGTGAGCAAATGGACCTCCACTAGAGAACTAGAGAACAGAGAACAAACTGGATGAGCTCTGTTTGAGACTATCCTATAAAAGGGACCTGAAAACCTGTAATATCCTATGTTTCTCAGAGTCGTGGCTGAACGAGGACATAAATATACAGCACCAGTCAAAAATGTGTACACACTTCATTCAAGGGTTTTTCTTTATTTTTACTATTTTGGACTTTGTAGAATAATAGTGAAGACATCAAAACTATGAAATAATGCATAGTAACCAAAAAAGTGTTAAATAAATCAAAAAATATATTTTAGATTTTAGATTCTTCAAAGTAGTCACCCTTTGCCTTGATGACAGCTTTGCACACTCTTGGCATTCTCTCAACCAGCATGCATTTCCAACATGCTTGAAGGAGGTCCCACATATGCTGAGCACTTGTTGGCTGCTTTTCCTTCACTCTGAGGCCCAACTCATCCCAAACATCTCAATTGGGTTGAGGTCGGGTGATTGTGGAGGCCAGGTCATCTGATGCAGCACTCCATCACTCTCCTTCTTGGTCAAATAGCCCTTGCACAGACTAGAGGTGTGGTTTGGGTCATTGTCCTCTTTAAAAACAAATAATAATCCCACTAAGCGCAAACCAGATGGGATGATGTATTGCTGCAGAATGCTTTGGTAGGCATGCTGGTTAAGTGTGCATTGAATTCTAAATAAATCACCAGCAAAGCACCCCACACCATCACACCTCCTCCGTGCTTCACGGTGGGATCATCACATGCAGAGATCATCCTTTCACCCACTCTGCATCTCGGTTGGAACACGGCGGTTTGAACCAAAAATCTCAAATTTGGACTCATCCGACCAAAGGGAAGATTTAAACCGGTCTAATGTACATTACTTATGTTTCTTGGGCCAAGCAAATCTCTTCTTCTCATTGGTGTCCTTTAGTAGTGGTTTCTTTGCAGCAATTTTACCATAAAGGCCTGATTCACACAGTCTTCTCTGAACAGTTGATGTTGAGATGTGTCTGTTGCTTGAACTCTGTGAAGCATTCATTTGGGCTGAGAATTCTGAGGCTGGTAACTCTAATGATCTTATCCTCTGCAGCAGAGGTAACTCTGGGGCTTCTTTCCTATGGCGGTCCTCAATAGAGCCAGTTTCATCATAGTGCTTGATGGTTTTTGTGACTGCACTTGAAGAAACTTTCAAAGTTATTGAAATGTTCTGTATTGACTGACCTTCATGTCTTATCTTTTAACAAGGCACACCTGTTAATCCCAATGCATTCCAGGTGACTACCTCATTATGCTGGTTGAGAAAATGCTCAAATGAAATCAAATGTATTTATATAGCCCTTCTTACATCAGCTGATATATCAAAGTGCTGTACAGAAACCCAGCCTAAAACCTCAAACAGCAAGCAATGCAGGTGTAGAAGCACAGTGGCTAGGGAAAACTCCCTAGAAAGGTCCAAATCTAGGAAGAAACCTAGAGAGGAACCAGGCTATGAGGGGTGGCCTGTCCTCTTCTGGCTGTGCCGGGTGGAGATTATAACAGAACATGGCCAAGATGTTCAAATGTTCATAAATGACCAGCATGGTCAAATAATAATAATCACAGTAGTTGTCGAGGGTGCAACAAGTCAGCACCTCAGGAGTAAATGTCAGTTGGCCTTTCATAGACAATCATTGAGAGTATCTCTACCGCTCCTGCAGTCTCTAGAGAGTTGAAGGGGGGTTGAAGGGGGTGGGGGCGGATTTGTTTAACACTTTTTTGGTTACTACATGATTCCATATGTGTTATTTCATAGTTTTGATGTCTTCACTATTATTCTACAATGTTGAAAAAGAACCCCCGGAATGAGTAGGTGTGTCCAAACTTTTAGCTGGTACTGGTTTTTCTATGCATCGTCAAGAACGGACAGCAGATTTGGTTGAGATAAAGGGAGGAGGGCTGTGTCTCTGTTAACAGCAGCTAGTGCGCAATCTCTAACGTTAAGGAAGTCTAATATTTTTCCTCACCTGAGTTAGAATACCTCATGATAAGCTACAAACCATATTATTTACAAAGAGAGTTTCATCTATATATTTTCTTTAGCTGTCAATTTCCCACTACAAATCGCACTCAAAGAGCTGTATAGAGCCATAAGCAAACAAGGAAATGCACACTCAGAGGCGACTTACAGTTGAAGTCGGAAGTTTACATACACCTTAGCCAAATACATTTAAACTCAGTTTTTCACAATTTCTGACATTTAATCCTCCTGTCTTAGGTCAGTTAGGATCACCACTTAATTTTAATAATGTGAAATGTCAGAAAAGTAGTAGAGAGTGATTTATTTCAGCTTTAATTTCTTTCATCACATTCCCAGTGGGTCAGAAGTTTACATACACTCAATTAGGATTTGGTAGCATTGCCTTTAAATTGTCTAACTTGGGTCAAATGTTTCAGGTAGCCTTCCACAAGCTTTCTACAATAAGTTGGGTGAATTTTGGCCCATACCTCCTGACAGGGCTGGTGTAACTGAGTCAGGTTTGTAGGCCTCCTTGCTCGCACACATTTTTTCTGTTCTGCCCACAAATTGTCTATAGGATTGAGATCAGGGCTTTTTGATGGCCACTCCAATACATTGACTTTGTTGCCCTTAAGCCATTTTGCCACAACTTTGGAATTATGCTTGGGGTTATTGTCCATTTGGAAGACCCATTTGCGACCAAGCTTTAACTTCTTGACTGATGTCTTGAGATGTTGCTTCAATATATCCACATAATTTTCCCCCTAATGATGCCATCTATTTTGTGAAGTGCATCAGTCCCTCCTGCAGCAAAGCACCCCCACAACATGATGCTGCCACCCCCTGTGCTTCACGGTTGGGATAGTGTTCTTTGGCTTGCAAGGACTTGTGGCCAGATGGAATGCCAGGAAACATAATCAGAGCATGCGCTGACCAGCTGGCAAGTGTCTTCACTGACATTTTCAACTTATTTCTGACCCGGTCTGTAATACCAACTTGTTTCAAGAAGACCACCATAGTCCCGTGCCCAAGCACGCCAAGGTAACCTGCCTAAATGACTATCTCCCCGTAGCGTTCACATCTATAGCCATGAAATGCTTTGAAAGGCGTGTCATGGTTCACATCTACACCATCATCCCATTCACCCTGGACCCACTCCAATTCACATAACACCCCAACAGATCCACAGATGACGCAATCTCTATTGACCGCAGGGCGCTACAGTATGGCCAAGTACATTACTGGGGCTGAGATCGCTGACCTCCAGTATCTCTATACCAGGCGGTTTCAGATGAAGGCCCCCCAAAAAAGTCAAAGATTCCAGTCACCCAGGCCATAGACACACTACATACACACTGCCTACGCCCACCCACATGGAACATGCGCACGCAATACTGACGCCATACACACACTCACACACACTTTCACACTCACCACATACGTTGCTGCTACTGCTCAGTCTGTAATCTATCCGGTTGCCTAGTCACTTTACCCATACCTATATGTACATAGCTACCTCAATTACCTCGTACCCGTGCACATTGACTTGGTACTGGTACTCCCTGTGTACTTCATAGCCATGTTCATTTAACTTGTTATTGCTATCCGTTATTCACCTTGTATTTATTCCCGGTGTCACTATTCATCTTGGTCTTTATCTCTGCATGGTTGGAAAAGGTCCAGTAAGTAGGCATTTCACTGCTCGTCTACACCCGTTGTTTACAAAGAAAGTGACAAAAACACATTTGATTTGATTTGAGAGTAGACTAGGAGATGGACCAGGTAGACAGGAGCTTCAAGGCTCGTGGAATCTGATGCAGTATTTACTGCAACTCTAGTTTCACTCGTCATTTCAGAAGTTTAACTTCTCTGTAACTACAATGGTCAAATGTCACTTGTTTAAAAAAATTATAAAACAGGAGACATATTTGAATAAGACCATGTTGGTGGTCATAAGCACTCATATAATTGTTTATACAGTAGGTGTCATTTTGTACATGAATTCAAGCACTCTCAAAGTAACGGCCTGCAGGCCTTTACATGCCTCGGCACTTATAGGCGTACGGGAACTCTGTGAACATTATAAAAGGTGGCAGGTGGCTTAGCGGTTAAAACTCTGAGCCAGTAACCAAAGGTTGCTGGTTCAAATACCCGAGCCGATGTGCCCTTTAGTTAAGACACTTAACCCGCAATTTCTCAAGGGCTGACCCTGTAATACAACACATTCCACTGCACCTATCCGGTGTATGTGACAATAAAACATAGACATATTTTAACAGGAAACGCATCACATCACATTTAGATACAACTCACTGGAAATGTGGTCGAGTCTCTTAATGTTTGTATCATTTCTAGGTACAATCTAACTCTTAAATCTCATCCACCCCAGTGATAGAAACTGTACATCCCAAAAGACATTGTAAGAAGTTTTACAGCATGAACAAAAAACACTTAATTAATGATTTGATCTGACTAAGGGTCCCACATCACAAGTAGGCAAGATAACTTTCCAGACGGAAAGCTCGGGGGCACAACATGCGGGTTTTCCCCTTGTTTCCACTGTCAGTTGGGAGGCATCAAAGAAACACGCTGAGCTGTTATCTCCATCCCACCTAGGAGCTGTCTGAGATAAAGGAGGAAGTGGTTAAAGTGGTCTAGACGTGCCTCTGACTGACTGCATTCTTCCACTCCACGCATGCACACACGCGCACACACACACACACACTAGTGTTTTCACTGTAGTCTTTTACACCTGTTCTATCATGTGCACATGGCGAATAAACTTTGAAACACACACACACACACACACACACACACACACACACACACACACACACACACACACACACACACACACACACACACACACACACACACACACACACACACACACACACACACACACACACACACACACACACACACACACACACACACACACACACACACACACACACTGCAGGCAGACACACATGCAGGGACGCAGGCAGGCACGCACACAAATTCTCATCTTCCCCATGCATAGAGGATAGGGGCTCCCACAGTGATATGGAACAATATGTCAATTTGTAACCCAGTTTCCTGTACATGAAAAGAACACCACCCTGCTTCATATCTTACACAACAGCCACCTTCCTCCAACCAGGTTAGCATGGTGCAGTATGACATGGGAGTGTTCCTTATCCTTTTGCACATCTCATGGACCACATCCAATCCCTGAATGAATTGTCCCCTCAGGGTGAAAGGATAGAGTGGGCGATAGTGAAAGCATAGAAAAAAACCCGGAGAAACCATCATCAGAAGTTCTTCTTTGCAGACTCAAACTTTCAGGGACTTTCACATGTCACCATCCATCAACGTAATTGGAGATGAACTTTTTATCTCTCTTGTAAAGGGGTGCCTTTTAGTGTTTTGTGTCATTTCACCAAATCCTCTATCAAATCCATCACCAACTGTTAAAACTCTCCTATACCCCTCTTCGTGCCTGTTGATTTGTTGTGCTATTTCGATTGTCCAAGTAACACAGGTGCTATTCTGTTATAAGGCCTCCAATGTACGTACCTAATACCTATTTGATCCCTCAGATAGAGATTACTCGTCAATTCATTGTCTATTCCACGTTGGTTCAACGTAAAATCATTGAAATGACATGCAAACAACGTTGATTCAACCAGGGTGTACCCAGTGGGTAACTTGGCAGTGTTGTATGGTGCTGACTGCCAGTAGCATCACTGAAACTCTAGGATGGTAAGGGGATTGTTCACAGACACTAATTATTCCCAACTGTTAGCATTCTAACAAAGAGTCAAGAATGTGTAAAGAGCCAAGGACACAAAAGCGTTTCGCTGATCAAAAGGGGCATTAGGGGTGACTTCTTCCACTGAGCCTTTGTCCACGTGTTTCATGAAGTATCTCGCTCGCATGGGGGGGGGGGGATCTGGATTCTCAAATTAAAGAGTCCTCCGATTTCCATCCACCATTCTGCCCGTCCCGTTTGTTTGATTCCCTAAGAAGTTAGTGTGAAGTGTGTTCCGGGGATATTTCCGGAGTCGACTTCAAAAACCAGGCCCAAAGCCACAAGGATAATGACCATGACAGCCGTCTGACAGAGTAGCCCCCATCCCTGCACCCCCACCCCTCCAACCCCCCTTTTAAGCCGTTGTTTAAGGTTCGGCTTCAGCAGCCACTTTGAACCCCCAGATTGTTCCCTAGCAGCAGAGCTCCACGGTCCTTTATCTGGGCCGAGATGCACCAGAGAAGCTTATCCCACTACAATCTTGTCCCTGTGGCCATCCAGAGCCCAGGGCCACAGCTGTGTGACTTGGGCATTGTCTGCCCTATAGAGGGGTCTTGGCTATACCCCCTTCCCTAGGCCCCAGCCATTTTAGCCCCAATGTCTTCCACAGGATGGGCTCTCTAGCAGCCCTGAAAAGAGGTTCTCCCAGGACTCAGCCCCTTTCCTACTGTGTTTCCCTTGATCTTCTTGTTGGGTTTCAGGCAAGAGATCAAAGTCAGCCAATAAGACTGGTGGAAAGCTGTTGGGGGCCTGGCAATAGTGCTGATAAATATACCAGATATATGGGTATTTCCATTCCTTTTGAGAATACTTCCACACAGGTTTGGGTAGCTTACTTTCTAAAAGTAATCTTACAGTTACTATTTATCTGTCCAAAATTGTAATCAGTAATGTAACTTTTGGATTACCCAAATTTAGTAACGTCATTTGATGACTTTACACTTTAGAGGCATTTGAAGACGACAAAAGGGATCCATCAAACGCATTTGTTGTGTCATGATAATGGTCTCTTACTTGTGGTCAGATTCAAGTGGAACAAATTTAAACTTGTACTTTTTTTCAATTGGAATTGAATGTCATTGAGAAAACAGAAAGGTGTCATAATGTATTTTTTTCCCAGCAAATATGCTTTCTGATTATAAAAGCAATCCAAAACTAAACATCTAGTTTTTCAAAAGTATGTGTAATCTGATTACAATATTTTTGCCGGTAACTGATTCCAGTAAAAAAAAAAAAAAATGTAATAAAAAATGTAATCAATTACTTCCCAACTCAACACCAACTACATTGCCATAAAAAACGTGTAGGTCTGCACATATGTATAACATTTAGATGCCTTTTATGAACGTTGTTATAAGCAGCCATGGGCTGTTATGAATTCTTAACAAGTCTCACCATGCATTATGAATGAGTTAGAAACCCACCCAAACAGGTGGGTTCATATAGAGTTTTATTGAAGTCTTATCGTAGGCCGAGGTCATTGTAAGGACAAGAATATGACTTGGCAGAACAATTAACTCTCTGCCTTCTATGAATTCCGAGCGGTCGATCTGAAGTCAATCTACTACAGTATGTGTAGTACAAATACAACACTGACTCATCCTGTAATTATTCGAGAACATAGAAGAAAAGAAATCCCCTGCATAGCTGCATCTACTCATGTAACAAATTGCTTTAATTCCAATTGTGGTTGAATAAAAATTGCGGTTAGGACAAACAACATGTTTTTTTTAATGACTTTGCCATGCATTGCCTTTGAGAGACACACTCCTTTTTGTGGCGAGCTTCTTTGATGACTGTAGTAAATAGAAATTACATTTATTTCGTGATTGATTGTGAATCCTGCACTTCTATGTATTTTGTCCATTGTTTTCAATGCCCTGATTTCATAAAATAGGTGACACGTATTTGAGGTAGCCATGTCATCCATAGGAGCTGCTCTGTCAACACTTGGAGAAATGGCTCTATGCAGAATTAAAGTGGGGCCATGCCACGCACACAGTCAGTAGTTATACATTCATTGGATGCCACACTGTTGTTGTGACATCCCCAGCATCACATCAATCCTTCCTGAATAATCAACACACTCCTTCCTGATTTTGCAGTTTGGAGGGGAACACAGAACTCCAAAGGAATTTACTCGGTGGAAATCTATGAAAAATCTCCCGCATCACATTTTCCCGGGACTTCATGGCTGTATCCAAGACATTTCCCGCCTGTTATGCATACAGACGTGTAAATACAATCGAGCTGAAAGACTTTGCTGAGAAGCAGTGCGGCCGCATCGCATTCAGAATAGGACTGCCGGGATCTGAGTGGATTAGAGCTGTCACTATCAATCAAGGCCGGTCAAAGGGCAGCTTTTCAGGTGGCACAAACAGACTTTGTTTGGCTGGGCCACGTTATTCTGGGAGAGGGAGCTTTGTATCTTTCAACTGAGGGGACCAAGAAAGACATTGCTGTAAACAGGGCCCTCTCAGAGCTAATGCTGAATTCGGGGGGGGGGGGGGGGGGTGAAGTGACATGTTTTGGTGGTGCGATGCATATTCTGTTTGCTACTTGAATTGTCCCTTGTTATGAACGTAGTGAGTACTGTACTTGCATGTAAGTGTTGTTTCATTTACCATTTTACATTGCATTAAAAACATATTTTGCCACGACCGACAAATTGTCATAGAAGGGAAAAAGTTGCCCTATGATAGTGACTCCACAGGGCTTCCAGAGCGATTTTTTTTAGATAGTGAACATTCATCACAGTCATGACTTGGTGAAAGGGTTAAACAGCATATACCCTCCCCTAACATTAAGAATCATCTGCAGTTCCTGGAATGCATTAGATTATGCAAGTCTTTTTTCCCCCCCTTTACTAAGTCACTTCCTGTCTTCAGCAACAATCTAAGATAAGGCAATCATGCCATTCTTGACTCGCCGAGCAGAATTTCCCTTCCATGTCCACAAAAATACACAATCAGCGAATGATAACAGCTCATAAACAACTAAGTCCAATGTGATGTTATGTCAAGATGGTAAGTGAATTCTAAGGGAACTTTGAGACCCACCAACTTGGGAATGTAATTTGACTTGTAGAATGTAATGTAATTTGACTTGTAGAATGTAATGTAATTTGACCTGTAGAATGTAATGTAATTTGACTTGTAGAATGTGATGTAATTTGACCTGTAGAATGTAATGTAATTTGACCTGTAGAATGTAATGTAATTTGACTTGTAGAATGTAATGTAATTTGACCTATAGAATGTAATGTAATTTGACCTGTAGCTCATTTATAGCTATAAAACATAACTATCTACAACATTTCTTTGAGAAGGTCCCTGAAGATGTCTTAGGATAATCAGTTTATTTGTGGACTTTACTGTAGTATTTACTGTAGTATACGGTATTATTTACAATCTATCATAGTGTAAATACTGTAGTAAAAACAAATCAGTATATACTATAGTTGTAACTGTGGGGTTTTTGCGTAATGTAGTATTTTATATAGTGTTTTTGCGGGCATTAGTGTAGTATTTACTATAGTATTTTTTGTATTTATAATCATCTTTGACATAGAACTGGGGGGTTTCTACTTGAGGACACCTACTAGAGAAATACATTTTCCATAATCTTTAGGTAGGTAGGACTGGGGTCTAAATGGATAGGTTCAGTGCTACTGCAATGCATGGTCTATACTTGCCGTGTTTCTCACTTATGGGTGGCACAAATTGCAATATGGGGGTGAGGAATTGGCTGTGTATATGCAAATTAGTTTTTTTAAAGTGTTTTTGCAGACAGACTATAGTGCTTTTGCAGATTACTGTAAGACAGTGTTTGTTTGTGGATAATACTTTATTATTTACTATATTATTCTACAGTATACTACAACATGATTGAGGGATAGTACAGTGTGAGGTATAGTATACTACAGTTTACTACAGAATTCTATAATAAGTACTATGGTCAGGCTGTGGTAATTGTCAGTTACATGGAACTCAAATGGTACATGTTCATGCCCAGATTGTGATTATCCCTTTTCCTGGAATGACATCTTACTCACATCAAGAGTTATTTTTTAAAGCTGTCTCTTGCCTGGGAGTTCAACATAAACCTCCCTGAGCATCCAAGCCTTTATTTTTCAATTGCATGTAATTATGAGAAAGAACTCCAGGGGGCACTGAACAGTAACCCATTGAAGTAATAAGGAATCCTATCTGTCCTATCTGTATAGGTTTAAGGATGGTATAGGCCTATCTAAGACTAATATCATGCATTATTTTTTCTATTTGCGAGACTGAGCATGTATGCACTTATTTGTGTGTTTCTGTGAACTTATGTGTACTTTCTGAGCTGATAACATGATCTATTTCCAGAATTGGAACAGTATGTTTGGATAATAGTTCCAGATTTCCACCTGTCTTCAGAAAGTATACACCCTTTGGCATTTTCCAAATTTTGTTGTGTTACATATATTAAATCACATTTTTATGTGTTATGCCTGCAAACAATACCCATAACGTCAAAGTGGAATTATGTTTTTCAAAATGTGTACAAGCTGAAATGTCAGTAAGTATTCAACCCCGTTGTTATGGCAAGTCTAAATATGTTCAGGAGTAAAAAATGTTCTTAACAAGTCACATAATGAGTTGCATGGACTCACTCTTGAATGACTACCTCATCTCTGTACCCCACACGTACAATTATCTGCAAGGTCCCTCAGTTGAGCAGTGAATTTCAAACACAGATTCAACCACAAAGGGATATTCAATGTCTGTTTACATTTTTTTTAAGTATCTTGTTTGTATTTTTTCCAATGCCTTGCAAAGAAGGGCACCTATTGGTAGACAGGTAAAAAAAGCAGACATAGAATATCCCTTTCAACATGGCAAAGTTATTAATTACACCCAGTCACTACAAAGATACAGGCTTCATTCCTCACTCAGTTGCCAGAGTGGAAGAAAACCGCTAAGGGATTTCACCATCAGGCCAATGGTGACTTTATGAGAGTTACAGAGTTTAATGGCTGAGATAAGAGAAAACTGAGGTTGGATCAACAACATTGAAGTTACTCCACAGCACTAACCTAATTGACAGATTGAAAAGAAGGAAGCCTTGACAGGATAAAATATTCCTAAACATGCATCCTGTTTTCAACAAGGCACTAAAGTAATACTGCAAAAAAAGTGTGGCAAAGCAATTCACTTTTTGTCCTGAATACAAAGTGTTATGATCGGGGAAAATCTAATACATCACATTACTGAGTACCACTCTCCATATTTTCAAGCATAGTGGCGGCTTCTGCATGTTATGAGTATGCTTGTAATTCTTAAGAACTGGGGAGTTTTTCAGGGTTGAAAATAAATGGAATGGAGTTTAGCACAGGCAAAATCCTAGAAGAAAACCTGGTTCAGTCTGCTTTCCACCAGACACTGGGAGACAAATCCACCTTTCAGCATGACAATAACCTAAATCACAAGGCCAAATCTACACCGGAGTTGCTTACCAAGAAGACAGTAATGTTCCTGAGTGGCCGAGTTACAGTTTTGACTTAAATCTGCGTGAAAATCTAAGAGCAGTTTCTAAGAGCTATCCACACCTGGGTTGTCTAGCAATGATCATCAACCAATTTGACAGAGCTTGAAACATTTTGAAAAGAATAATGGGCAAATGTTGCACAACCTAGGTGTGAAACGCTCTTAGAGACTTACCCAGAAAGCTGTAATCTCTGCCAAAACTTATTCTAACATATATTGACTCAGGAGTTTGAAGACTTATCTAATCGAGATATATTAGAGTTTTAGCTTTCATATTTTTTTAGGACTTTTCTTCCACTTTGACGTTACAGAGTATTTTGTGTAGATTGTTGACAAAAAAAATTACAATGAAATAAATGGGTTTTCCCACTTTGTAACACAACAAAATGTGGAAAAAATTCAAGGAGCGTGAATACTTTCTGAAGGTGCTGTATGTATTGTAAAGTGGTGGAGATTGTTGGTAACTGAAAGAGCTTTTGGTTGCCTGCATTTAATTTAACGTGTGTGTGTGTTTGATATCAATTATAAAACAAAAACACAGTGGCAGGAAGGAAAACGCATCTCCTGTTTTAGAACATCCTTTGATGTGAAAGTTGAAAGGAACAATGCAACAAAGGTACCATTGTTTTTTTTTCCAATGGTCGGTTCATCCATATTTTCCAATGAAATAAACTGTAAATCGATACGTTCCTAACGAGCGAAAAAGAAAAAACACGAAGTGCTTTGTGATTGTAGTCGTTGACGTTATTTTTTTTGCTTGCCAGCCATGTAGCCGTCTAGTTATGAAATAAGTCAAATGAAAATTCCTTTTGGATTTTTTTTTTGCACTTTCCTACTCTTAGCTGTTGTTGGCCTTTATGTTGTACATTTCTCACCAAATGCAGATTACACATTGTATGAGAGGAGATACGCGTGTAATGGTTGCATACAGTTGTGGGAAAAGTATTTCTCACAAGATATTTATTGGACCAAGTATGAGTGCAATGTGGGAACAACTTTGGTTATGTGTGACTGTACTCCACTGACAATCTACTACCCTCTACTGGCTCTCGCTTGCACTTCTCTGGGAGGAGACAAATAAATAGTTGAAATTGCACTTCTAGAATCAGATCATTTTACCTACCCCAATTATAAACCTGACTAATGTCTTACCCTGTATGAGTAGTCAGAGGTTACATCTACCTAAAAGTGCAGATACACACAAAAAGAATGACAAATATAAGCCACAAAAAAACAGGAGAATGTAATTTGTTAGTGTAGGGGAGAGTGGGCAAATTGAGCCAAAGGGGTAAATTGAGCAACTCCTGTCTCCAGGAAACCATACACAAAATTAATAATTTGACCAAATATTTAGGAAGAGGTCATCATTTATTGGTGTATATGAAGGAATAAACCATATGGAAAAAGTGGTAAGGAAGTTACAGTGGGTCCAGAAAACTGATTTTAAGCAAAGTAGTAGCAGCGTAAATTACTATTGTGTGAGAGTGTATTGTATGTGCGTGTGTGTCTAGTCAGTATACATGTTTGTGCATGTTATGTGTGTCTTAGAATGTCAGTGTGTGTGAGTGTGTAGAGTCTTGTGTGTGCACAGAGAAAGTGCAAAAATAACAATAATAACAAGGGTCAACTCATATAGTCTCTGAAGCCATTCTGTTAGCTATTTAGCAGTATTATGACTGGGGATAGAAGCTGTTTGGGAGCTGGTTGGTGTCAAACTTGATGCACCGGTACCGCAGAAAGAACAGTCTATAGCTTGGATAGCTGGATTCTTTAATGATTTTCCGGGCCTTCCTTTCACACCGCCTGATATAGAGGTTCTGGATAGCAGGGAGCTTGGCCCAAGTGATGTACTGGGCTATCCGCTCCACCCTCTCTAGCGCCTTGCGATCGAGGTTGGTGCTGTTGCCATACCAAGTAGTGATGCAGCCAGTCAAGATGCTCTCAATGGTGTAGCTGTAGAACTTTTTGAGGATTTGAGGGCCCATGTCAAACCTTTTCAATTTCCTGATGGGGAAGAGGCGCTATTGTGCCATCTTCACGATTGTGTGATTGTGAGTGAACCATTTAAGTCCTTAGTGATTTGGACACAGAGGAACTTGAAGCTCTGGATCCACTCCACTAAAGCCCCATTGATGTGGATGGTTAAAACCTCTTGGGGCTAGGGGGCAGAATTTTCACTTTTGGATAAATAGCATGCCCAATTTCAACTTCCTGCTACTCATGCCAAGAATATAATATATGCATATTATTCGTATATTTGGATAGAAAACACTCTGAAGTTTCTAAAACTGTTTGAATCATATCTGTGAGTATAACAGAATTTATGTAGCAGGCAAAAACCAGAGGACTAACCGTTCAGCTTTTTATTTATTTTTTAGGTCTCTGTCTGTTCAGTGAGATCTTGTTGGCAAACGATATTTCTTAGGAACTGGTTTTCAGTTCCTACCGCTTTCACTGGATGTCCCCAGTCTTTGGAATTTGGTTGAGGTTATTCATTTGTGCAATGAAGAAGTAGGCCAACTAGGAACTGGGTAACACTGTTGAGAGTTGCGCAAGATGTGAAAAGTAGCGCTGGTTTGTTGTCTTCCTGTATTGAACAGATAGACCCATCTACAATTTGATCAATTATTAATGTTCATAAATACCTAAATTCAAGGAGCATGAATACTTTAAATACCTAAAGTTGTATAACAAAATTAGTTTGAAATATTTTGGAAAAATTTATAGGAAACTTTTTAAATATTTTGTAGCGACTTTGCGTTTTTTTGGAAGCTGTTTTTTTCTGGATCAAACGCGCTTTGTAAATTGACATTTGGATATATATGGACTAAATTAATCAAACAAAAGGACCCATTGTTATGTTTATGGAACATATTGGAGTGCCAACAAAAGAATCTCGTCAAAGGTAATGCACGTTTTATATTTTATTTCTGCGTTTTGTGTAGCACCTGCAGGGTTGAAATATGCTACCCTCTTTGTTTACTGGTTGTGTTGTCATCAGATAATAGCTTCTTATGCTTTCACCAAAAAGCCTTTTTAAAATCTGACATGTTGGCTGGATTCACAACGAGTGTAGCTTTAATTGAGTATCTTACATGTGTGATTTAAAGAAAGTTTGATTTTTATATAATTATTTTTTATTTACCACACCGCGACTGCCCCGCCTATTTAAAGACCTGACTCACGTCGGAGGGGACCCTCATGCACGGTACGATGTTGCTATTGTCGAAGCGTGCATAAAATGCATTGAGTTCGTCTGGAAGAGATGCATCGCTGGGCTAATGGATTGTAGGCCCTGCCACAAGTGACGGCGCCGGAGCTTTATTCCTACACTGAACAAAAATATAAATGCAACATGGAACAATTTCAGTTCATATAAGGAAATCTGTCAATTGAAATAAATTGCACATGGCTGGGAATACAGATATGCATCTGTTGGTCATACAGTAGATAAATTAAGGGTGTGGATCAGAAAACCAGTCAGTATCTGGTGTGACCACCATTTGCCTCATGCAGCGCGACGAAACATAGAGCTGATCAAGCTGTTGATTGTGGCCTGTGGAATGTTCTCCCACTCCTCTTCAATGGCTGGGCGAAGTTTCTGGATATTGGCGAGAACTGAAACATGCTATTGGACATGTCGATCCAGACCATCCCAAATATGCTCAATGGCTGACATGTCTGGTGAGTATGCAGGTCATGTAAGAACATTTTAAGCTTCCGGGAATTGTGTACAGATCCTTGCAAAATGGTGCTGTGCATTATCATGCTGAAACATGAGGTGATGCCAGCAGATTAATGGTATGACAATGGGCCTCAGGATCTCCTTGCGGTATCTCTGTGCATTCAATTGTCATTGATAAAATGCAATTGTGTTCGGTGTCCGTGGCTTATGCCTGCCCATACCATAACTCCACTGCCACCAGGGGGCACTCTGTTCACAATGTTGACATCAGCAAACCGCTCGCCCACACAACGCCATACACGCTGTCTGCCATCTGCCTGGTACAGTTGAAATCAGTGAGGAGCACACTTCTCCAGCGTGCCAGTGGCCATCGAAGGTGAGCATTTACCCACTGAAGTCAGTTTCGACACAGAACTGGAGTCAGGTCCAGACCCTGGTGAGGATGACGAGCATGCAAAAAGAGCTTCCCTGAGGCGGTTTCTGACAGTTTGTGTAGAAATTCTTTGCTTGTGCAAACCCACAGATTCATCAGCTGCCCGGTTGGCTGGTCTCAGACAATCCTGCAGGTGAAGAAGCCGGAAGTGGAGGTCCTGGGGTGGAGTGGTTACATGTGGTCTGCGGTTATGAGGCCGATTGGACGTTCTGCCAAATTCTCTAAAACAATGTTGGAGGTGGCTTATGGTAGATAAATGAACATTCAATTATCTGGCAACAGCATGGGTGGAAATTCCTGCAGTCAGCATACTAATTGCACACTCCCTCAAAACTTGAGACATCTGTGGCATTGTGTTGTGTGACAAAACTGCACATTTTAGAGTGGCCTTTTATTGTCCCCCAGCACAAGGTGCACCTGTGTAATTATCATGCTGTTTAATCAGTTCCTTGATATTCCCCATCTGTCATGTGGATGGATTATCTTCGCAAAGGAGAAATGCTCACTAAGATATAGGGATTTAATGAAATGTGTGCACATAATTAGAGAGAAATTAGCTTTTTATGGAACCTTTCAGGGAACTTTTATTTCAGCAATATGAAATTGCTGGGACTAACACTTGGTTACGTTTATATTTTTGTTCAATATATATGTGGAGGTCGTAGTGGGACTTCTTGTACTTGTTACTGTCCTCAGCCGGAGCCTCAGGATTGTCTGTGACAGCACTGTGTGCAGTAGCCCTGTCCTTTAGTTTAGCGTCAACCTCAGTGTTAATCCAACGCTTTTGATTGGGGAAGCGGGGAACCTTTACTGTGCATTTCCTTATAAAGCAAGTGATGGAGGTGTTTAGCGCTTTAATGTTATCAGCGTAGTCTTGTAGCATGATCTCTGATTATGATGACAATTTCTCAACAAAGCGAGCCATGGATACTTCCTGTTTGAGCTTCTGCTCATAGTATCCGCACATAAGTTTTTCTGCTTGTTTATAGCATTGAGTGACAGCTTGTTATACAGTTGAAGTCGGAAGTTTACATACACTTAGGTTGGAGTCATTAAAACTAGTATTTCAACCACTCCACACATTTCTTGTTAACACACTATAGTTTTGGCAAGTCAGTTAGGACATCTACTTTGTGCATGACACAAGTAATTTTTCCAACAATTGTTTACAGACAGATTATTTCACTTATAATTCACTATATCAGAAATGTACATACACTAGGTTGACTGTGCCTTTAGACAGCATGGAAAATAATGTAATGGCTTTAGAAGCTTATGATAGGCTAATTGACATAATTTGAGTCAATTGGAGGTGTACCTGTGGATGTATTCAAAGGCCTACCTTCAAACTCAGTGCCTCTTTACTTGACATCATGGGAAAATCAAAAGAAATCAGCCAAGACCTCAGAAAAAAAACTGTAGATCTCCACAAGTCTGGTTCATCCTTGGGAGCAATTTCCAAACACCTGAAGGTACCACGTTCATCTGTACAAACAATAGTACGCAAGTATAAACACCATGGGACCACGCAGCTGTCATACCACTCAGGAAGGAGACAGGTTCTGTCTCCTAGAGATCAACGTGCTTTGGTGCGAAAGTGCAAATCAATCCCAGAACAACAGCAAAGGACCTTGTGAAGATGCTGGAGGAAACAGGTACAAAGGTATCTATATCCACAGTAAAACCAGTCCTATATCGACATAACCTGAAAGTCTGCTTAGCAAGGAGCCACTGCTCCAAAACCGCCATAAAAAGCCAGACTACGGTTTGGAACTGCACATGGGGACAAAGATCGTACTTTTTGGAGAAATGTCCTCTGGTCTGATGAAACAAAATTTGAACAGTTTGGCCATAATGACCATCGTTATGTTTGGAGGAAAGATGTGGAGGCTTGCAAGCCAAAGAACACCATCCCAACTGTGAAGCACGGGGGTGGCAGCATCATGTTGTGGGGGTGCTTTCCTCCAGGAGGGACTGGTGCACTTCACAAAATAGAAGACATCACGAGGTAGTATGTTGATATATTGAAGCAACATCTCAAGACCACAAAGTCAAGGTATTGGAATGGCCATCACAAAGCCCTGACCTCAATCATGTAGACAATTTGTGGGCAGAACGGAATATGCATGTGCGAGCAAGGAGGCCTACAAACCTGACTCAGTTACGCCACCTCTATCAGGAGGAATGAGCCAAAATTCACCCAACTTATTGTGGGAAGCTTGTGGAAGGCTACCTGAAACATTTGACCCAATTGAAACAATTTAAAGGCAATGCTACCAAATACTAATTGAGTGTATGTAAACTTCTGACCCACTGGGAATGTGATGAAAGAAATAAAAGCTGAAATAAATCATTCTGACACTATTATTCTGACAAGCGGTGATCCTAACTGACCTAAGACAGGGATCTTTATTACGATTAAATGTCAGGAATTGTGAAAAAATGAGTTTAAATGTAGTTGGCTTAGGTGTATGTAAACCTCCGACTTCAACTGTATTTCGTGTCTTGAGGTGGAACTTATACCACAGTCACGATAACACCTGAAAACCCCCTCGGGAGGTAGAAGGGTCAGCATTTGACCATCGGGTATTCCAAGATGGGTGAACAATGGGTCGGGACTACCACAATATGAGGTCCTAAACCTAGCATGAAAGAGCATCCTTGTAGCTGTGTGGGTTAATATAGTCCAAATGTTTGTCTTGGGGTAAGTTGAGCCAATGACAAGTTGAGCAAATTGAAGTGTTTTTCTTCCCACGAGTAATACTGGCAATAATGATTGGATATACGGTATGGACCATCCCTGGCCTATGTTAATATTAATAGAAGTGCTAAAAAATGTGTTTGTTAGGTGTTAAACCTGTGTTAAAAGATGCTTAAAATGATTCAAGTACAAAAAGTGACTGTAATTGTGTTTTGCAAATAAAGATATACATAGTTTTAAAAATATAGTTGTAATTTTTAATTCAAAAATGTACTTAGTTGTTCCGCGGCTTAATTTACCCCATACCCAAGGTAAGATGTGTCATGAGTCCTTTTTTTTGGACAAGCTATGTTTTCAAAAATGTAATGTTTACATGAATAATTCTAATTATTTCCAGGGATACCCAACATTCTGAAATATACAGTATGTAGATATATTTGTTAGAAAGAATACTATATTTCCCTTGCTGAATGTAAAAACACATTTCTCTTTACCCCTCTTTCCCCTGCAGTGAAAACGTGTAGCCTTAGCAATCCTTGATGCCAAACACTTGAAATATGTGTGCTGCTGTAGGGCAACTGAGGTGGCTATACTGTAAATACTATGACTGATACACGTAGTGCTTATAACTGCTCATAACACATTATTTATTCATGTGGGGCTATGCTGCTATCATCCAGAAACGTGCCCAGAGTGTCATCAATCTGTTCACACTTGGCGGTGTGCTTTAGCATTCTTGTTGTGCGCAAACACACTCCCACTGTGCTTCTCCATAGTTATTGCTCCCAAAAATACAAACCAAAATCGGAGGAATTTCTCCAGGGGCTGTTTTTTTCTACCTCTCCTTCCAGGGAACCTGCCTCGTGAGAGCTTTAAACTCAGGGATGTTACAGCTTGTTAGACTGTGTACTCTGTTCGTTCTGCAGACATAGCAATTAATGCCCTCCATAAATCTGGCAGTAAGGAGGGGGAGCAGTCAGCTTCGATTCCCCATCTACCGTGGCAAGGCCTAGAGTGCACGTGGGTGTGTGTACCAGTGTGTGTGTGTGTGTGTTTCTGCGAGTGCATGTGTAGACCTATCTGTGTGTGTTGCCAAGAACTAGTTGTGTGCAAGTGTTGCACCAAGACACTCTTACTGTAATAAAACAGTCAGTAGACAAGCATCAACAACAGACACTTCTGTTAACAAGTCAAATCTAATACTGTAGCATGACAACACATAGTTGGCTCAAATATTTGATGTTGAAATTCACAATTATCCTACCCAGTCACCTAGCAACTGTCTTACTGTAATGACATATCCTTTAGATATACAGTCTCTTTCTACAGGGAATATTTACAGTTGGGGGTAGACCACCTAGAGCTCCTGTGGCTATGGGCATATCCTTCACATATAAATTACTAGTCAAATTCAGTGGACTGAGTAGTCCTAGTTTGCCTATTGAATTGAGTAGGTTGATATGGTATCCATAGTTATCTATTTTTTTAAACTAGGCAAGCCAGTTAAGAACAAATTCCTATTTACAATGACTGCCTACCCCGGCCAAACCCTAACACGGACGACGCTGGGCCAATTGTGCGCCACCCTATGGGACTCCCAATCCCGGCCGGTTGTGATCGAACCAGGGTCTGTAGTGACACCTCTAGCACTGCGCCACTCGGGAGCCACATCTGTCTAGGACTGCTGAGGTCACTAATAACTGATGTGGTGTTGATTTCTTCCATCAGCCCTTTTCAGGACTCACTATACTCGACTCTACTAAAGGCGTATTGGGCTGTCAGTGTTTGAAGGGACTCTTTTGTATGCTGTACAACAGCAGAACATTGACAATGTTTCTCCTTGTGCCTCTATTCTCTGCTCTCTTGCCTATCCTCATGTCACATTACAGACCAATAGGTCCAGTCTGCTCTCTGCAGTCTCAATACGTTTAACACTGATAGCACTGTACATGAAAGTCACTTAAATGATTAAGGCTGCAGCAGCCACTCAGGCCCTCCGTCTGTGAGGTAAACAATGTTTGAGTCAGGGAAAGGGCTGATGATATTTGGCTGCGGCCCGCCGCTACTGCACATCAAGCCAAAGGACTGATAGTCAGTTTTGACTGGCCGACGGACCCCAGACTCATCACAGTGAGAATGAGGTCCTGCCGTGCGTGACACACAGGTTACCCCATGCAGTGGGAAGCCTGTAATTATGGCTGGGAGCGAACCAAGAGCTTCCCCCCCCCACCGGCTGCTAGGCCATCATAAATCTGCCAGCTCAATTAATCAAGGCTGTACCCCTGGGGGGCTGCTGGAGCCAGCCACTAACCGGCTAACCACTAACGTGTCCGACCCGCCGAGGAATATTCCAACAGTGCATTAGCGCCACCCTGTTACCGTAGCTCCCTTCAGATGACAAAGGGAGGAAGGACCCCTAGTATAGTTTTAACTAAGTGTCCCAACTCCAGTATGTGTCCTCGCTGACATGGCTGCTGCTGTTCCGTAATGGAGGGGATGCATATTAACTATTTATATAATTTGTTATTCATGTATTGTCCTTACTCTCGCCTCTGTGTCCCAAAATCTAGTTACTAACTACTGTAGATGTTTTAGTGTTTATCACCAAGATTAGTGAAGTATTGGTCTATGGTATGTAAGAATCTAGTACCCAGTAGTTTTCTGTTGTTGTGTATTCTGTACCGGTATTTCCCAGTACTTTTCACCAAGTGCAGGACAGATAGTATACAGAAATGAGCTGAGTCATGATTCTCCACCCTTCTCCCTAAGGTGGGTTCTACATGTTGTTTGAGGAGTATCTACCCACGAAGTCAGAAAAGACGCTGGGGATGGCCAGGGCTGGCCTGATGTTCTGGACCTGTCTTACTGACTTGCCCGCCTCTCCCCCTCCGGATGAGTCCACTGATTCCCCCCTGCTTCCGGGCATCAGAGTACCTGAGAACAGTATGACTGAGGAGAGTGCCTCTGTTGAAGACCATTGTCCAGCCCAAGAACTACATGTACTTTTGTTTATGCATGTGTGAAATAGGACAAATGTAAGCACCAACCAGATGATGTGTTATTATTATGTTCCTGTCATTTCTACAGCATCGCCAACCTGAGCTGTTATATCTGACTTTCCAGTACCTAGGACAATGTTGGGGGTGCCGGTGGCAGCGCTCAGGGAGATTCTGCCACCACCCAGGCTCTATAGCAGAGCAGGAACCTCTTCCGCCACACCCAGCACCACAGATCCTGCAGTTTTACTGCAAGCCTGTGGCCCAGCGACCTCCAGGCGGACAGACAGTCCGGTCGCCACCTGGGCCTTCCCAGTGACCCCCGGGACAAGAATAATCCGTTCACCACATTTTCTCAAGCCAGCACCTCAGCTGACAATCGAGTTTGCAACCCCACCTAGCCAAGGGCCACACATATCCCAAACAATAATTTATTTTTTATTTGACCTTTATTTAACCAGGTAGGCAAGTTGAGAACAAGTTCTCATTTACAATTGCGACCTGGCCAAGAGAAAGCAAAGCAGTTCGACACATACAACAACATAGAGTTACACAAGGAGTAAAACAAACATACAGTTAATAATACAGTAGAAAAGTAAGTCTATATACAATGAGAGCAAATGAGGTGAGATAAGGGAGGTAAAGGCAAAAAAAGGCCATGGTGGAAAAGTAAATGGTAGATTTGCAGTGGAAGAATGTGCAAAGTAGAGATAGAAATAATGGGGTGCAAAGGAGCAAAATAAATAAATACAGTAGGGGAAGAGGTAGCTGTTTGGGATAAATTAAAAATGGACTATGTACAGGTGCAGTAATCTGTGAGCTGCTCTGACAGCTGGTGCTTAAAGCTCGTGAGGGAGATAAGTTTCCAGTTTCAGAGATTTTTGTAGTTCGTTCCAGTCATTGGCAGCAGAGAATTGGAAGGAGAGGCAGGGATATGCTGAACCTATATTATACTGGAAAAGTTATGAATTATTTTGTCTTAGTTAAAAAATAAATGGTCCTTTCTTTCTGTATATATACAGTACCAGTCAAAAGTTTGAACCAGATGCAGAAAACGTTGAATGAATAATAATCCAACAGGGGCAGGCAATAGACAGGTCAAGGCAGGCAGGGGTCAGTAAGCCAGAGGTGGGGCAACGGTACCGGACAGCAGGCAGGCTCAGGGTCAGGGTCAGGGTCAGGGTCAGGGTCAGGGTCAGGGTCAGGGTCAGGGTCAGGGTCAGGCTCAGGCTCAGGGTCAGGGTCAGGGTCAGGGTCAGAGTCAGGGTAGGCAGAGGTCAATAATCAAGAGTTAGGGCAAAGGTACAAGTTGGCAGGCAAGCTCAGGGGCAGGCAGAGTGGTCAGGCAGGCGGGCTCAGAGTCAGGTCAGACAAGGATCAAAGTCCAGGAGGACGAGAAAAAGAGAGACTGGGAAAAGCAGGAGCAGAGACACAGAAACGCTGGTTGATTTGACAAACAAGACGAACTGGCAACATACCAAATAGGGTACAATGGGGAAGATGGGCGACACCTGGGGGGGGTGGAGACAATCACAAAGACAGGTGAAACAGATCAGGGTGTGACAAAGGGTCTCTTTTCGAAGCTTAAAATGATAAACATTCAACATTGGCCATGCTGTCAACCCAGCATGATTTCTGCCACGCTCAAAAACTTTGTTAACTTGGAACTGGGAAATCTGTCTTCAGTGAGTTCAAGGCAACTGTGAACTCGGGGGAAAAAACAAGCTCCGACTGGGAAAATACATTTTGAACTGTCATCCAACTAAGTCAAGAACTTGGGCCTCTTTCTAGAGCTACTGTCACGGGATTCTAGGAGTGGTGGGTGTAGAGTCAGACGCAGAGAGCAATACTTCCAGTAGATGCGTTTATTTCACTTGATCTAGCCAACAATCAGGCAATGACCATAAATCAGGTATGTCTCCAAAAGCCAGGAAATAACATACAACAAATTACACAGGAGAAAAACAACTTCACCACTGACCATAGGCGGGCCCTGGAAGTTTGAATAGACCATTGATGAACCAAAATAAGCAACAGGTGAAAACAATCAATACAAAACCAACAGAAAAGAAAAAGGGATCGGTGGCAGCTAGTAGACCGGTGACGACGACCGCCGAGCGCCGCATGAACAGGGAGAGGAGCCACCTTTGGTGGAAGTCGTGACAGCTACTACCTGAATATCACTGTCATCATAATTCAACCTTGTTCTTTTCAGAGTTTCCAGTTGTCTTGAAAGCACAATAAATCCAGAGAATGCCAGATTTTGATGACAAAATGTTCCCACGAAGGACTTCATGTTCAAGTGAGCACTGCACAACAAGGTAAGTCCAAAAATGTCTTGTATGCTGCTGTTTAAATTATGTAATATGTAATGGAGATATGTATTATTAACTCAATGATTATTTAATTTTTTGATTCATTATGGCCAAACTGTTCTATTTTTGTTTCATCAGACCAGAGGACATTTCTCCAATAAGTACGATCTTTGTCCCCATGTGCAGTTCCAAACCATAGTCTGGCTTTTTTTATGGCGGTTTTGGAGCAGTGGCTTTTTCCTTGCTGAGTGGCCATTCAGGTTATGTCGATATAGGACTCATTTTACTGTGGATATAGATACTTTGTACCTGTTTCCTCCAGCATCTTCACTGTTGTTCTGGGATTGATTTGTACTTTTCGCAAGAAAAGGACGTTGATCTCTAGGAGACAGAAAGTGTCTCCTTCCTGAGTGGTATGATGGCTGCTCGGTCGCATGGTGTTTATACTTGCCTACTATTGTTTGTACAGATGAACATGGTACCTTCAGGCGTTTGGAAATTGCTCCCAAGGATGAACCAGACTTGGAGGTCTACGATTATTTTTCTGAGGACTTGGCTGATTTCTTTTGATTTTCCCATGCTGTCAAGCAAAGATTCACTGAGTTTGAAGGTAGGCCTTGAAATACATCCACAGGTACACCTCCAATTGACTCAAATTATGTCAATTAGCAGAAGCTTCTAACGCCATGACATCATTTCCTGGAATTTTCCAAGCTGTTTAAAGGCACAGTGAACTTAGTGTATGTAAACTTCTGACCCACTGGAATTGTGATACAATGAATACTTCTGACCCACTGGAATTGTGATACAGTGAATTGTAATAATTAATTAATTATAATAATCTGTAAACAATTGTTGGAAAATGACTAGTGTTATGCACAAAACAAATGACTCCAACATAAGTGTATGTAAACTTCAACTGTATATAGTAGCTAAGAAAGTAATACCATGTGTATGTTGTGTAGTTAGCTGTAAGTAGCCTATGTGCCTCAACCTAATAATTTGGTATATTTTCGCCTCTTAATTTTCACTACGGTTCTGACTTGGTGGTGCACAAGTAGCCTTTTACCTGTTTTAGAGAAATGTAATCATTAAATATTGTAAGAGCTTTCATTGTCTGCTTATATGGCCCCTTTATTTATCCTATGGTTCTGACTTGGTGTACAGGGAGAATACTGTAAGAATGGCGCATGTTCTGAATTCTATCACTGTACATCCCCGGGACCACCCATACATAGAATGTATGCACACATGACTGTAAGTCGCTTTGGATAAAAGCGTCTGCTAAATGGCATATATTATTATTATTATTATTACATTTCAAAAGTGCAGAACAAATAGTTATATTGACTACGTCCATCCTAGCCCGCTCATTAATGTCTTAATCGAAATTACGGATTGCCTCTTATCTGCTTTACAGTTGGGACAGCTTTATGTAGGCCCCAACAGTTTGTGAGCATCATTTGTCACCGTTATAGTGCAATTAATGTATTGTTTAGTGCATCCCCAAAATGGAATAAAATTTAAATTTTTTATTTCACCTTTATTTAACCAGGTATGCTAGTTGAGAACAAGTTCTCATTTACAACTGCGACCTGGCCAAGATAAAGCAAAGCAGTGCGACACAAACAACAACACAGAGTTACACATGTAATAAACAAGCGTACAGTCAATAACACAATAGAAAAAAAGTTTATATACAATGTGTGCAAATGGTGTGAGGTAAGACAATAATTAGGCGATAGTAGCAAGTAATTACAATTTAGCAAATGTACAATGGAGTGATAGATGTGCAGATGATGATGTGCAAGTAGAAATACTGGTGTGCAAAAGAGCAGAAAAGTAAATAAAAACTATGTGTTAGATTGGATGGGCTATTTACAGATGGGCTTTGTAGAGCTGCAGCAATCGGTTAGCTGCTCGGATAGCTGATGTTTAAGTTAGTGAGGGGATTATAAGTCCTCAGCTTCAGCAATTTTTGCAATTCCTTCCAGTCATTGGCAGCAGAGAACTGGAAGGAAAGGTGGCCAAATGAGGTGCTGGCTCTGAGGATGACCAGTGAGATATACCTGCTGTAGCGCGTGCTACGGGTAGGTGTTGTTACACCAAACTGGAAGTCTTCCGACCCGCTTGGAAAGACAGGACCGTGCAGTATCGAAGAGCCCTCACTGCTGCTCGATCATCCTATTTTTCCAACTTAATTGAGGAAAATAAGAACAATCCGAAATTTATTTTTGATACTGTCGCAAAGCTATCTAAAAAGCAGCATTCCCCAAGTGAGGATGGCTTTCACTTAAGCAGTAATACATTCCTGAACTTCTTTGAGGAAAAGATCATGATCATTAGAAAGCAAATTACGGACTCCTCTTTAAATCTGCGCATTTCTCCAAAGCTCAGTTGTCCTGAGTCTGCACAACTCTGCTAGGACCTAGGATCAAGAGAGACACTCAAGTGTTTTAGTACTATATCTCTAGACACAATGATGAAAATAATCATGGCCTCTAAACATTCAAGCTGCAGACCCTATTCAAACTAAACTACTGAAATAGTTCCTTCCTGTGCTTGGCCCTCCTATGTTGAACATAATAAACGGCTCTCTATCCACCGGATGTGTACCAAACTCACTGAAAGTGGCAGTAATAAAGCCTCTCTTGAAAAAACCAAACCTTGACCCAGAAAATATAAAAAACTATTGGCCTATATCGAATTTTCCATTCCTCTCAAAAATGTTGGAAAAAGCTGTTGCGCAGCATCTCACTGCCTTCCTGAAGACAAACAATGTATACGAAATGCTTCAGTCTGGTTTTAGACCACATCGTAGCACTGAGACTGCACTTGTGAAGGTGGTAAATGACATTTTAATGGCATCGGACCAAGGCTCTGCATCTGTCCTCGTGCTCCTAGACCTTAGTGCTGCTTTTGATACCATTGATCACCACATTCTTTTGGAGAGATTGGAAACCCAAATTGGTCTACACGGACAAGTTCTGGCCTGGTTTAGATCTTACCTGTCGGAAAGATATCAGTTTGTCTCTGTGAATGGTTTGTCCTCTTGGGGATGTCATTCGAAAACATAATGTTAACTTTCACTGCTATGCGGATGACACACAGCTGTACATTTCAATGAAACATGGTGAAGGCCCAAAATTGCCCTCGCTAGAAGCCTGTGTTTCAGACATAAGGAAGTGGATGCCTGCAAACTTTCTATTTTTAAACTCAGACAAAACAGAGATGCTTGTTCTAGGTCCCAAGAAACAAAGAGATCTTCTGTTGAATCTGACAATTAATCTTGATGGTTGTACAGTCGTCTCAAATAAAACTGTGAAGGACCTCGGCGTTACTCTGTACCCTGATCTCTCTTTTGACGAACATATCAAGACTGTTTCAAGGACAGCTTTTTTCCATCTATGTAACATTGCAGAAATCAGAAACTTTCTGTCCAAAAATGATGCAGAAAAATGTATCCATGCTTTTGTTACTTCTAGGTTAGACTACTGCAATGCTCTACTTTCCGGCTACCCGGATAAAGCACTAAATAACTTCAGTTAGTGCTAAATACGGCTGCTAGAATACTGACTAGAACCTAATAATTTGATCATATTAATCCAGTGCTAGCCTCCCTACACTGGCTTCCTGTTAAGGCAAGGGCTGATTTCAAGGTTTTACTGCTAACCTACAAAGCATTACATGGGCTTGCTCCTACCTATCTCTCTGATCTGGTCCTGCCGTACATACCTACACGTACGCTACAGTCACAAGATGCAGGCCTCTTAATTGTCCCTAGAATTTCTAAGCAAACAGCTGGAGGCAGGGCTTTCTCCTATAGAGCTCACTTTTTATGGAATGGTCAGCCTACCCATGTGAGAGACGCAGACTCGGTCTCAACCTTCAAGTCTTTACTAAAGACTCATCTCTTCAGTGGGTCATATGATTGAGTGTAGCCTGGCCCAGGAGTGTGAAGGTGAACGGAAAGGCTCTGGAGCAACGAACCGCCTTTCCTGTCTCTGCCTGGCCGGTTCCCCTCTCTCCACTGGGATTCTCTGCCTCTAACCCTGCGTCACTTGAGGGGGTTGAGTGGGTTGAGTCACTGACGTGATCTTCCTGTCTGGGTTGGTGCCCCCCCCTTGGGTTGTGCCGTGGTGGAGATCTTTGTGGGCTATACTCTGCCATGTCTCAGGATGGTAAGTTGGTGGTTGAAGATATCCCTCTAGTGGTGTGGGGGCTGTGCTTTGGCAAAGTGGGTGGGGTTATATCCTTCCTGTTTGGCCCTGTCTGAGGGTATCATCGGATGGGGCCACAGTGTCTGCTGACCCCTCCTGTCTCAGCCTCCAGTATTTATGCTGCAGTAGTTTGTGTGGCGGGGGCTATGTGGTCCTTCTGTAGCTCAGTTGGTAGAGCATGGCGCTTGTAACGCCAGGGTAGTGGGTTCAATTCCCGGGACCACCCATATGTAGAATGTATGCACACATGACTGTAAGTCGCTTTGGATAAAAGCGTCTGCTAAATGGCATATATTATATTATTATATATTATATTAATATTATTATTATTATTATTAGTTTGTTATATCTGGAGTACTTCTCCTGTTATCCGGTGTCCTGTGTGAATTTAAGTATACTCTCTCTTTCTTTCTCTCTCTCGGAAGACCTGAGCCTTGGGACCATACCTCAGGACTACCTGACATTATGACTCCTTGCTGTTCCCAGTTCACCTGGCTGTGCTGCTGCTCCAGTTTCAACTGTTCTGCCCGCGGCTATTGAAACCTGACCTGTACACCTGACGTGCTACCTGTCCCAGACCTGCTGTTTTCAACTCTCTAGAAACAGCAGGAGCGGTAGAGATACTCTTAATGATCGGCTATGAAAAGCCAACTGAAATTTACTCCTGAGGTGCTGACTTGCTGCACCCTCGACAACTACTGTGATTATTATTATTTGACCATGCTGGTCATTTATGAACATTTGAACATCTTGGCCATGTTCTGTTATAATCTCCACCCGGCACAGCCAGAAGAGGACGAGCCAACCCTCATAACCTGGTTCCTCTTTAGGATTCTTCCTACGTTTTGGCCTTTCTAGGGAGTGTTTCCTAGCCATTGTGCTTCTACACCTGCATTGCTTGCTGTTTGGGGTTTTAGGCTGGGTTTCTGTACAGCACTTTGAGATATCAGCTGATGTAAGAAGGGCTAAATAAATACATTTGATTTTGTTATCGTGACCAGTGAGCTGAGATAAGGCGGAGCTTTACCTAGCAAAGACTTATAAATGACGACTAGAGCATACAGGTCGCAGTGGTGGGTGGTATATGCGGCTTTGGTGACAAAACGTATGGCACTGTGATAGACTGCATCCAGTTTTCTGAGTAGAGTGTTGGAGGGTATTTTGTGAATGACATCACGGAAGTCAAGGAACGGTAGGATAGTCAGTTTTACTAGGGTATGTTTGGCGGCATGAGTAAAGGAGGCTTTGGTGTAGAATAGATTGGCGATTCTAGATTTAGTTTTGGATTGGAGAAGTTTAATATGAGTCTAGAAGAGAGTTTACAGTCTAGCCAGACACCTAGGTATTTGTAGTTGTCCACATATTCTAAGTCAGAACCGTCCAGAGTAGTGATGCTAGTCGGGCAGGCGGGTGCGGGCAGCGAATGGTGGAAAAGCATGCATTTAGTTTTACTAGCGTTTAAGAGCAGTTGGAGGCCACGGAAGGAGTGTTGTATGGCATTGAAGCTCATTTAGAGGTTTGTTAACACGGTGTCCAAAGAAGGTCCAGATGTATACAGAATGGTGTTATCTGCGTAGAGGTGGATCAGGGAATCACCCGCAGAAAGAGCTACATTGTTGATATTTATACAGAGAAAAGAGTCGGCCCATAGAGACTGCCAGAGGTCCGGACAACAGTGTCACAGGCCAGCTCATAGCCTGTGGCAAAAATGAGGTAACAGGTATAGGCCAATCAAAGAGGTTATTTATTGTAAACCAAAACTATTAACTTTAAACAAAGAAAAAGGAATGAGGTGTGAAAGTATCATAATGTAAGGTGTATGTAAAGTGCAGGGATGCATGAATCTGTGTGTGGAAAAAAACTACCAAGGAACAAACAAAACAGGATCATACCTGGAGGAGCAGAGAGAGAGAGTGATTAGTGAAGCCGTTTAAATACCCTGAGCCCAGGTGACTCCAATCACTAATGACCCTCCTCTGCCTGCAGGAGGAACCGCCCCTGCACTGTAGAGGAGGGGCCGTGACAACAGGCTCTCCGATTTGACACACTGAACTCTGTCTGAGAAGTAGTTGGTGAACCAGGCGAGGCAGTCATTTAAGAAACCAAGGCTGTTGAGTCTGCCGATGAGAAGACGGTGGTTAACACGGTCGAAATCCTTGGCCAGGTCGATGAAGATGGATGCAAAGTACAATCTTTTATCGATGGCGGTTAAGATATTGTTTAGTACCTTGAGCATGGCTGAGGTGCACCCGTGACCAGCTTGGAAACCGGATGGCACAGCAGAGAAGATATGGTTGGATTCGAAATGGTCAGTGATCTGTTTATTAACTTGGCTTTCAATGACTTTAGAAAGGCAGGGCAGGATGGATATAGGTCTATAACAGTTTGGGTCTAGAGGGTCACCCCCTTTGAAGAGGGGGATCACCACGGCAGCTTTCCAATCTTTAGGGATCTCGGACGATACGAAAGAGGTTGAACAGACTTGTAATAGGGGTTGCAACAATAGTGGCAGATCATTTCAGAAAGAGAGGGTCCAGATTGTCTCGCCCAGCTGATTTGTATGGGTCCAGGTTTTGCAGCTCTTTCAGAACACCTGCAATCTGGATTTGGGTGAAGAAGAAGCTGCGAGGCTTGGGCTTGGTAGCGGGGGGTGCGGAGCTGTTGGCCGGGGTTGGGGTAGCCAGGAGGAATGCATGGCCAGCCATAGCGAAATGCTTATTGAAATTCTCGATTATTGTGGATTTATCGGTGGTGACCGTGTTACCTAGCCTCAGTGCAGTGGGCAGCTGGGAGGAGGTGCTCTTGTTCTCCATTGACTTTAAAGTGTCCCAAAACTTTTGGGATTTAGAGCTACAGGATGCAAATTTCTGTTTGAAAAAGCTAGCCTTTGCATTCCTGTGTGTATTGCTTCCTGACTTCCCTGAACAGTTGCATATCACAGGGACTATTCGATGCTATTGCAGTCCGCCACAGGATGTTTTTGTTCTGGTCGAGGGCATTCAGGTCTGGAGTGAACCAAAGGCTTTATCTGTTCTTAGTTCTACATTTTTTTGAAAGGGGCATGCTTATTAAAGATGGTGAGGAAAGAATGAGGAAAGAATTTTAAAGAATGATCAGGCATCCTCGACTGACGGGATGAGGTCAATATCCTTCCAGGATACCCGGGCCAGGTCGATTAGAAAGGCCTGCTGGCAGAAGTGTTTTAGGGAGCATTTGACAGTGATGAGGGGTGGTCGTGAACCCATAGCGGATGCAGGCAATGAGGCAGTGATTGCTGAGATCCTGATTGAAAACAGCAGAGGTGTATTTGGAGGGCAAGTTAGTCAGGATAATATCTATGAGGGTGCCCATGTTTACGGATTTAGGGTTGTACCTGGTGGGTTCCTTGATAATTTATGTGAGATTGAGGGCATCGAGTTTAGATTGTAAAACTGCCGGGGTGCTAAACATATCCCAGTTTAGGTCACCTAACAGAACGAACTATGAAGATAGATGTGGGGCAATCAATTCACATATGTTGTCCAGGGCAGAGCAGGGAGCTAAGGGGGGTCCATAACAGGAGAGATTTTTTTTTAAATTAGACGCTCAAACTGTTTGGGCATGGGGACCTAGAAAGTATGATAGAACTTTGCAGGCTATCTCTGCAGTAGATTGCAACTCCTCCCCCTTTGGCAGTTCTATCTTGATGGAAAATGTTGTAGTTGGGGATGGAAATTTCACAATCTTTGGTGGCCTTCCTAAGCCAGGACTCAGACATGGCAAGGACATCAGGGTTGGCAGAGTATGCTAAAGCAGTGAGTAAAACAAACTTAGGGAGGAGGCTTCTGATGTTAACATGCATGAAACCAAGGCTTTTTCAGTTACAGAAGTAAACAAATGAGAGTGCCTAGGGACACGCAGGGCCTGGGTTAACCTCCACATCACCCGAGGAGCAGAGGAGGAGTAGGTTGAGGGTATGGCTAAATGCTATCAAAACTGGTCGTCTAGTGCGTTGGGGACAGAGAATAAAAGGAGCAGATTTCTGGGTGTGGTAGAATAGATTCAGGGCATAATGTACAGACCGGGGTATGGTGGGGTGTGGGTACAGTGGGGGTAAACCCAGGCATTTTGTGACGATAAGAGAGGTTGCATCTCTGGACGTACTAGTTATGCTGGGTGAGATCACCGTATGTGTTCAAGGTGGGACAAAGGAGGTATCTGAGGCATGTTGAGTGGGACTAGGGGCTCAGCAGTAAACTAAAACAATGATAACTATCCTAATGAACAATATACAAGGCATATTGACATTTGAAAGAGACATAAAGCGAGGCATAAAACAATCACAGGTGTTGATTGGGAGTGCTGGCTAAGACAACAACGGGTAAGACAACAACAGCTAATCAGCTAAGACAACAACAGGTAAAATGGCGATGAATAGGCAGAGAGGATCAGGTAACTACACACAGGGCCTGAGTTCGAGGCTGGGGCCGACAGATAAACAAAAAAATAAACAAAATGGAGTACTGTGATTAAGGAACAGTCCAGCAGGCATCAGTTATGTAGCCAAGTGATCATAGGGTCCAGTGAACAGCAATAGATGAAACAGGGAAGCTGCTGGGTAGGCGTTACTACCTAGCAAGCGGGAAACACGGCCTTTAAAGTTAGCAGGCCGGGGCTAGTAGAAGCGCCTTCTCCGACGGCGTACACATCACGGACAAACTGAAATGGTCCACCCACACAGACAGCGCCTCTTCAACCTCAGGAGGCTGAAGTAATTTGGCTTGTCACATAAAACACTCACAAACTTTTACAGACGCACAATCGAGAGCATCCTGTCGGGCTGTATTACCGCCTGGTACGGCAACTGCTCCACCCACAACCGCAAGGCTCTCCAGAAGGTAGTGCGGTCTGCACAACGCATCACCAGGGGCAAACAACCTGCCCTCCAGGACACCTACAGCACCCAATGTCATAAAGGCCGAAGGCCATAAAGATCATTAAGAACAACAACCTGTTTACCCCGCTATCATCCAGAATCAATTATAAGTGAAATAATCTGTCTGTTAACAATTGTTGGAAAAATTACTTGTGTCATGCACAAAGTAGATGTCCTATCCAACTTGCCAAAACTATTGTTTGTTAACAAGAAATGTGTGGAGTGGTTGAAAAATGAGTTTTACTTACTCCAACCTAAGTGTATGTAAACTTCTGTCTTCAACTGTATATGTACATATTCTTATTCATCCCTTTACATTTGTGTGTATAAGGTAGTCGTTGTGAATTTGTTAGATTACTTGTTAGATATTGCTGCACTGTCGGAACTAGAAGCACAAGGTTACATTAGTTCAACTCAGGTGGTGTGGTGGATTCATCGTTGAATAAATGTATGTTCACAGTAAATAACGTCTGATTTATTTGGGGTGCATAAAGTGACACTGAACTTTGCTTCCAACAAAGTCCCTGAGAGATTTATGACCTTCCCGATAGTTTACTGCTTTCGGCATTGTGTGAGAGAGCGGTGGAACTTCAGCTTGGGAAACAGAAAATGACAGGGAAGTGTTACCTCAGGTAAGCTGTCATCGTGAGGTGAGTAAAGACAAAATGAATAGAGCTATTCTTAGGCATATGGGACTGGTTCTGCCAGCGAACAATGGCGCTTATTAGTAAGAAAGCACACTGATTACACGGTTGTTTATATAGTCGATTGTGACATGAAGAGGCGGCCTACCTGCCACTGTGCAAAGCCTTGCTAAGGAGGCAATGCTTATTCAGAACATTGTGTCGAGGCTACCAGTACAAAGATTAAACCATGGCTTTGGCACACACTTGGTAAATGATTCAGGTGACGCATGAAGCTGAAAATACAATTAACTGAGAGAAACATTTTTTTAAACACTATTTAAAGCTTTAAAGTTTTCTCACTGTTTCACAATTTGTTCTCTGAACATTTCTTCATGTCCCTGCGAAAACTGTTTTTGCGGATTATGAGAAAGTATGGATATAATGGCCAGCTATTGAAGGTAAGGTATTTGAACCCATATTCTTCCATAAACCTCACACTCATTTTTATTATTGATCAAATGCTACATAGTGAGACAATCGCAAAGTGCATAGCTTCATTTAATTCTGATGTCCAATGTTGTGTTTGGTTTGGGTGGCCTGTACTTATTTGAACTACACTCTGACTCTGGAGGGCGCCATTTACCTTTTAATAATACCTCTGTACTTGTTTTGCACAAAATCCCAGTCATAAAGTATATCCATTCTACCATAATATTATAAGGGTATGTATCTTTTCATATTTTTCCTATATTTCAGGCCCCAATAGAAGACTGATTGTATTATTATGTCAGTGCTAATCACCCAAACTGTTAATTAAAATCCACATTTCTATAGAAAAATATGTTGACCTTTATGACCTCTAATAGTGTTTGACCTACATTATTTGCCTCTTCTTACTAGACCCTTTTTATCATGAAACCTCAAGCAATCCTTATTCCTCGTGTATAAACATGGTACATGAGGTTGATTTAATATACAATGTGATTGCATCCTACAAGCATGTGTTGACACCCAGTCATATGGGCTAAGTGGTATTAATGTATGTGTAGTTTCACATAACCCACAGTGTCTAATAAAAATCCCTACTTTTGCTGTAGTAATTCTCCAATGGTATTGTCATGACATAGGCAACTTTTCGAAGTGTTGAGTTTCAGTTTGATGTCTAGGCCAGTAGGTGGCATACCTTAGCTGAGTTGTGCAGAGTTGCTTGTGATGGAAGATCTGAACCGACTGGGCATCTTGCCTGCCAACAGGCATGATCTCATTCTCCTCTATTCCATTACAGAGGCATGGGGAAAAATAGGGCTGTCACTGAGCTAGGGGAGGACTGCAGCTTTTCCTGCCAGACAATTGTGAAATTACGTACCATTGGTCAGGGAAAGAGGAATTTGTCTCCAGCATGATTGAGACATCCATAAAGAATTAGCTGAGAGTCAATCTTTGCAGTGGCAGTTTAGAAAAAATGCAATTCTGCTTCAATAATTGTCACAAAGGTAATGCTAGACTTGGTGTTTCCTGACTGATTTAGACAGCTGATAGCTTGGTAAATGAGAGCGAGAGAAATCAAATCCAGTAGAAAAGTCATCAAAGAAAATGGAAGGCCACAGCAGTTCTCTGCTCCAGTCTGCTAACCCTGATGTGAAGGGCTATGTCACATGACATCAGGAACATTGACATCCCGGAGGAGCTGCAGTGCAACAACAAAAGGATGTGCTAAGTGCAGGATTAGGGCAACCTTAGGTGGTGCCCTTTCAGCTTAGCCACCACTCAGTCAGAAGCACCCTGGCCCTTTCTAACCAGTGAAGTGAGCTTTGAGTCCTCAGCCTTTTTCTTCTGATGGCCATATTGCATCCTGCTGAGAAGCCGCAACAATCAGCTTTATGTCATAGCTCAATTTGAAGAGGTTCTATGCCTATGCAGCAATTTGGTTACTTTCTCTAGTAGCCTACCATTTCTAGACTGACATTTTTTGGACTTCAGCTTAGGTTATTGCTCATCTCCATGGATAACCGAAAGTTAAAATAGCCCATAGCCCTTTTAATAAGCCGATAAGAGACTCAAGTCTATCAAACAATCACAACATTTAGATTTCACATCCTACGTTGTAATCTAGAACGATCCGTGATGAATGCATTTCTTCAAGGCACGTATGCAAATATGTAGGGAGTTTATGAAGACACATTGGCGTGTAGCTACAGTCTTTAAATTCATGGGCTATTGTTGAGATGGAGGACGCTATGATAAATCCTCCATACACAGGTGGTTCATAGAACGTGTTGACAGGAAGTCTGCTCCACAAAAGCACAAAACACTGTCTTAGCATTTCCCTTCGAATGTTTGCCATTTATGTGAGCCATTCCATAACTGGGCATCATTACCAACCACCATCCTTGAATAGTTTTCTATAGAGGAGGGGACCACATACTGATTTGAAAGCTCAGCAACCAACAATTTGTGTGCAGCGCAAAACAGTGAATCTAGTATAGTTAAAAAAAAAAAAAATGCCTATTCAACAGAACTTGAATTGACTGTCCTTGTGAGATCACCTCATCTGCTGTTATATCCAGTACTATACCATGGTGGATAAGAGATGGGGGGGGGGGGTCTTGATATAGAAAAATATATTTGCTGTTCCCCTTGCTAAATCCATTTCATGGTGTCAGGGGATATGATAGACAATCTTTTGGTGGGAATGAGACTATCAAAATACTATTTATTGGTTTAACTTCAGGAATCTGGACTCTGCTTTCCAGGCTATAGAGAAAGCATTTGGATTTGAACAGAATTGAGACAGTTTAGCGAGTGCAAGTGCAACACGAGCTGGCAGTAGATATGCCAGCCTACTTCATATTATATCGGCAACAAGTGAGTGGATTCAGCATTTCAAATGATGCAATTTGATGAAGTGTCAGCGATACAGAACATTGTCATAAGCACATATGGATTTGGGCTAATGTCTAGACTCAACCGCCATGCTCAGTGACTGCAAGAACCCCTGAGCAAAGAATAACTGTCATAACGCAACATTTCCTCGTCTACACCGCCACCCCATGAGCAAGTACAGCAGTCCCCTCAGACCCTGCTCTCCAGTCAATCAGAATCAGCCTCCGAGCCACACCCTTTGACCTCCCAACTTTAATTGCCATGATGATACAATACAGACTTGCTCCCGACATCAGCAATGTAACCATATCTCATATCAAATTATTCGTCAAAATTTGAGTTATACACTTTTGTGGCTGGGCATTTATCATTGCACCTTGCTCTTTGGCTTTTGCTATGATCCTGAGGACAAAAGTGTTCCCAAAACCCCTCTTTTTTCTTAAGTCTCACCTTTCTACTATGGCTTCCTAATGGTTATTGCTCAGTGTGTGAACCCAGTCCTCTTTACTGGAACTTTGTCCACTAGGTGAAAGCAATGGAGACACAATGGGGCACACTGGGATTACAGGCCAATACACTAACCTTCATTTTTCAAAAGCACCAAATATTGTGTGGAGATAATTAAGAACTGTTGTGAAACAAGTTCAAGGAAATTATTGCTGCTGAGGCAACAATGTGTAGAAGTGGACATTTGTCTTGGGGAGAAACAGCTTCCATACCAATGCTAGATCAGCCAGTGGTCATCAAATAATTATTTGACACTTGAAAGGCTTGTGTGTATCCTTTACAAAACCCTGCATCTGCATAAATCCTGCTATTAAAATGCACTTTTGTAAATAACACATTCAGTCCAGCTCAGGGGATCACCAGCCAGCAAGTAATGTATGCAAAGAGTGAAGATGACATGTTGACCTCATAACGTTTTTGTTGTTGTAATTTATCTATAGAGGTAGGAATTATT
Organism: Oncorhynchus gorbuscha; assembly: GCF_021184085.1. Lineage (NCBI taxonomy): Eukaryota > Metazoa > Chordata > Actinopteri > Salmoniformes > Salmonidae > Oncorhynchus > Oncorhynchus gorbuscha. Next base: position 39,370,250 of record NC_060195.1, on the reverse strand, counting down.
AAGGTAGGAATGATATAAATTAGCTTTGTAGGCTTGACAGGATGTTCCCTGAATTCCTATCGGCCTGTATTCATAATATTCAAATTTTTTATATTTTTAATATTCACATTTTTGGTGACTTCAATATTCACATGGAGAAGTCCACAGATCCACTCCAAAAGGCTTTCGGAGCCACCATTGACTCAGTGGGTTTTATCCAACATGTCCCATGACCTACACATTGCCACAATCATACCCAGAATATAGTCTTGTCCCTGGAATAGATATTGTGGATCTAAATGTTTTTCCTCATAATTCTGGACAATCGGACCCCCATCTAATTCTCCAACACTCTGCTGTCCTGAGTCTGCACAGAAGTACCAGGACCTTGTATCAATGGAAACACTCAAGTTTGTAGAGGTTTTTTTTGTCTCTCAAAACATTCACGAAAATAGTCATGGCCTCCAAATCTTCCAGCTGCATACTGGACCTTATTCCAACTAAACTACTGAAATATCTACTGTGCTTGTCCCTTCTATGTTGGACATAATACACAGCTCCCTATCCTCTGGATGTGTACCAAACTCACAAACTCGACGTGGACAAGTTCTTGCCTGGCTTAGATCCTATCTGATGGAAAGGTATCAGTTAATCTCTGTGGGTGGTTTGTCCTCTGACAAATCAATGGTACATTTCGGTGTTCCTCAAGGTTAAGTTTTAGGACCACTATTGCTTTCACTATATATGCTACCTCTTGGTGATGTCATTCGGAAACACAATGTCAACTTTCACTACTATGCACACACACAGCTGTACATTTCGATGAAACATGGTGAAACCCCAAAATGTACTACCCTGGAAGCCTGTGTTTCAGACATAAGGAAGTAGATGGTGGCAAATGTTTTACTTTTAAACTCAGACAAAACAGAGATGCTAGTTCTTGGTCCCAAGAAACAAGCAGATAAGCTGTCAAATTAATTTCTATGGTTGTACACTGGTCATAAAAATAAAACTGTGAGGGACCTCGGCGTTACACTGGATGCTGATCTCTCCTTTGACGAACATATAAAAAATATTTCAGGAAAAGCTTTTTTTCATCTTCGTAACATTGCAAAAATCTAACTTTTTGTTCAAATTTGATGCAGAAAAGGTGATTACCTTTTCTGCATCAAATTTGAACAAAAAGTTAGATTTTTTGTCACTTAAAGATGAGACTACTGCAATGCTCTACTCTCCGGCTACCCGGATAATGCACTCAATAAACTTCAGATCAGGGTAGTAAGTTAGTAGGTGGGGTTATATCCTGCCTGGTTGTCCCATTTCGGGGGTAAATTTGGATGGGGCCACAGTGTACCCCTCCCTGGTCTCAGTCACCAGTATTTATGCTGCAATAGTCTGTGTGCTGGGGTGCTAGGGTCAGTCTGTTATATCTGGTGTAATTCTCCTGTGTTATCTGGTGTGCTGTGTGATCTTAGATATGCTCCCTCTAATTCTCCCCTTTTCTCTCTCTCTCTCGCTCCCATCCTGTAGGTCCTGAGGCCTAGGACCATGCCTCAGGACTACCTGGCCTGACAACTCCTGGTTGTCCCCATCCCTAGGCCACCTGGTCGTGCTGCTGACCCAGTTTCTGCTGTTCTGCCTGTAGCCATGGAACCCTGACCTGTTCACCGGACCCCTCCCCTGCACATGCTCTCTCAACCTCTAAATACTTGGCTATGAAAAGCCAACTGACATTAATTCCTGAGGCGCTGACCTCTTGCACTTTCTACAACCACTGTGATTATTATTTGACCCTGCTGGTCTCCAATGAACATTTGAACACCTTGAAGAAATATCTGGCCTTAATGGCCATGTACTCTTATCTCCACCCGGCACAGCCAGAAGTGGATTTCCACCCCTTAGAATCTGGTTCCTCTAGGTTTCTTCTTAGGTTCCCTCCTTTCTAAGGAGTTTACATAGCCACCGTGCCTCTATATCTGCATTGATTGTTCTCCGAGGGTTTTACGCTTGGTGTCTGTATAAGCACTTTGTGACAACTGCGGTTGTAAAAAGGGTTCTATAAATACATTTGATTGATTGATGTAGTGTTATAGAATGTGGCTGGTTACAGTGGTTCATTTGTGCATTCTCATATAAATGACAGTTTAAAGGGATACTCCTGGGTTTTTTAAATTACTCTTACCCAGAGTCAGATAAACTTGTGGATACCAATTGCTATGTCTTCGTGTCCAGTATGAAGGAAGTTCAAATCAAATCAAATCAAATTTTATTTGTCACATACACATGGTTAGCAGATGTTAATGCGAGTGTAGCGAAATGCTTGTGCTTCTAGTTCCGACAATGCAGTGATAACCAACAAGTAATCTAACTAACAATTCCAAAACTACTGTCTTATACACAGTGTAAGGGGATAAGGAACATGTACATAAGGATATATGAATGAGTGATGGTACAGAGCAGCATACAGTAGATGGTATCGAGTACAGTATATACATATGAGATGAGTGTGTAGACAAAGTAAACAAAGTGGCATAGTTAAAGTGGCTAGTGATACATGTGTTACATAAGGATGCAGTCGATGTTGTAGAGTACAGTATATACATATGCATATGAGATGAATAATGTAGGGTAAGTAACATTATATAAGGTAGCATTGTTTAAAGTGGCTAGTGATATATTTACATCATTTCCCATCAATTCCCATTATTAAAATGGCTGGAGTTGGGTCAGTGTCAATGACAGTGTGTTGGCAGCAGCCACTCAATGTTAGTGGTGGCTATTTAACAGTCTGATGGCCTTGAGATAGAAGCTGTTTTTCAGTCTCTCGGTCCCAGCTTTGATGCACCTGTACTGACCTCGCCTTCTGGATGATAGCGGGGTGAACAGGCAGTGGTTCGGGTGGTTGATGTCCTTGATGATCTTTATGGCCTTCCTGTAACAACGGGTGGTGTAGGTGTCCTGGAGGGCAGGTAGTTTGCCCCCGGTGATGCGTTGTGCAGTCCTCACTACCCTCTGGAGAGCCTTACGGTTGAGGGCGGAGCAGTTGCCGTACCAGGCGGTGATACAGCCCGCCAGGATGCTCTCGATTGTGCATCTGTAGAAGTTTGTGAGTGCTTTTGGTGACAAGCCGAATTTCTTCAGCCTCCTGAGGTTGAATAGGCGCTGCTGCGCCTTCTTCACGACGCTGTCAGTGTGAGTGGACCAATTCAGTTTGTCTGTGATGTGTATGCCGAGGAACTTAAAACTAGCTACCCTCTCCACTACTGTTCCATCGATGTGGATAGGGGGGTGTTCCCTCTGCTGTTTCCTGAAGTCCACAATCATCTCCTTAGTTTTGTTGACGTTGAGTGTGAGGTTATTTTCCTGACACCACACTCCAAGGGCCCTCACCTCCTCCCTGTAGGCCGTCTCATCGTTGTTGGTAATCAAGCCTACCACTGTTGTGTCGTCCGCAAACTTAGAGGTAGTTTTGCGAGCCAATGCAAACTAGTGTTAGCACAATGAATGGGATGTTTATGGGTATATACTCACATGCTAGCAGATACCCATAGACTTCCAGTCATTGTTTTATACGATTTTGGTTTCTCAGCATATTGGTTTTGGAATGTTTGGTTGTTATTATGTTAATTGGTACTGTGTGTGATGGTGATAGTGATGTTTTAAATAGCCATGAGGATTCATTTAGTGTTTTCTTATCCCTAGGCACATATGCTTTTATTGGCTTCATCTCACTATTACAAATGTACTCTCCAAATTCAAGATAATTAATGGGTCAGAATGATTTTTACATTTAAATTCTCACAAAAATCCCTATATTTAAATGAATGAAGATTGAAACCTATTCCTTGAAGCAGGATTTAATCTTTCTACATCTCTCTGACTCTGGGTCTGAATTCCCATTACCTTAATGTACTTCTTCCAGACTAAAGACACACCCTGACACAGCACTCTTCCTTGAAGGAGGAATTGATTGATAAGTGAAACTGATCCACTGGTAGTGCTGGGAGCCTTGCTCAGCAGTTTGTGGGGTCACCAACTCACTACACTATTAGGAAAATACTGTAGGATTACTCCCCTGGTCGTCTGAAAATGAATCTGCAAGGACAAGTGGACTGAAATTGTGATTAAGGTTGTATGTTAGTCTTTGAAAAATATACAAGTTACGGCGTTTCATCCAGAAATGTTGCAGTTTTTGTGTCCCTGAAATAGAGCCCATAACTGTTGGCCATATATTAATTAAGCACATTGCTTGATATCCCTCTTAAGATGAGTGTCTTTGTCATAGTGACATGCCTGCCATAATCATATTCCTTTCGCTACATTACCATCATGCCGCGATCCCTTTTTCGTCTCAACACCCGCTAATATCCGTCACTGAAATGGCTCTTCACTGAAGGAGATGCCCTGGGGCCTAATAACTGGTCTCCAGCCTCTCTGCCATGCTAGAGCCGGCCCATGGCTATACCAGTATTACTGGTGTCAGCGTTCATTAGCATCCTCTGCTAGTATGTGCCTAGCAAGGAGCAAAGGGCGACCCGTCTCCTGTCTCTCGCTGATGCTGCATGAAAGGGTGTGAAGGAAACATTTCTTTGTTGTGGACCGTTTGACAGTCATATAAAGATATAAGGACGTGATATTTGACCAGTGTGTCACTTCAAAAGACAAAAAGGATCTGAGCCCTTCGGGACTGACTCTGTCAAGCAGATTTATGATGTGGGGATTCTTCCAGAATCTCTGTGACTGCTAACTGGAGTTGGTTAAGTTTGATGTGCTTAAAAAAACTGGATATGTAAATAGAGTGCGTTGGTATGCTCCGGCAGAATCGCAGGAAGAGTTCAAAGACGACATAACCTCAAACCGTCAGTAGCCATTATCTACTGTTTCCAATTCCAATGCAAAGTTGGCCAGCAGAGACAACGTGGAGTTCAGTTGGGGATTCGGCATGAATGTTTCAATCTCTCCGTAATAACGTTCATCGAATCTGGAGGGGCTTCAACCACATGATCAGAACAAAGGGTCAGCTAAGTCAATATGAAGAGTGAAGTTCAATTAGCAGTTAGCACCAATTTATAATAAAGTAGTCATTATGAATCCCCAGGACGATTTGTATAGTCTCAGTCAATCCATGATAAAGTATCTTATACTTCAGTAAGGGGAATGGATTTATGTTGATTGTTTCAATAGTTTGTCCAAGTTGTTTGCATATGAAGGTGGACTTACATATCAGGATTATTACAGGAATTAAAGACCTGACATTTAGGCCACTCATAGAAAATCATGTAGAGACCTTGGTGGTGCAATCCTGACATGTTCTGCATATCATCAATTCCTGAAATGCATTTTGGGTGCCTAAATCTCAATACCCATAGAAATATATTTGCTGACATTTCCGGGACTTATTGCTCTCTCTTGTGTGAAGGGCCCATTTCCCCTGATACTTTGGCAAATGGGGCAATAGGATACGCTCAGATATAATCACACGGCCGCTATTGCCTGTGATTGCTTCCCCACAATTCCATATCTTCCTGGTAGTGCTGTACATATTCAGGTTATAGTGTTTATGCTTCTTCAGCCTCATAAATAACGGCTTCCTTTTGGTGGAGGGCTCCACATTGCCTTGTGGAATGGACCAGTGCCATGTGGTAATGGAAAAGCAGAGTCAAAGACCACATTGGCTGTCTGCAAGGCCTTTGTTCCTGCCTTTGTCATTAAATGTGAGCCGATGACAGGGGCCACCCTTTATAAACATTTCTGTCTCTCAAGGGCGTGACATTGTGGCAATCCTTCAAATTATGATTTTTCTCTCTGTCTGTCAGAGCATTGTCAAAAGGAATATCAACTGGTCACACAGGCCTAGCATACTGATTTTATTTTCAGGTAATATAAATGTTGTATGAGGTATTGCAGGGTTAGACTAAGAGAAGGTACTTTTGTATGTAAGGATAAGAAATCTGTAATAGTGGGGTAATTTGAGCCATATTTTACATTCCGTATTACTAGATCAAGGGAAATATAGTATTCTTTCTGACAAAGATATCCGCATATATTTCACGGTGTTGTGTATCCCATGAAATAATCAGAATGAATGTATACGTAAAAGGTTTTGAAAACATCCCCCCCAAAAAGTGGTCGTTGGCACAATTTAGTCCTACTGTGGATTAAATCAGATCAGGCGTTAACCGGCGACCGCAGACACATAGAGGATGTTATTATGGGGTGTAGGAGTTGTAACTGCATTGGAGACGTCAAATTGGTGAGCAGCTGCTCTTGCGATTGTTGTCCCGGAGCCACACCCATCCCGCTTGTGTTACAAGTTCAGAATGTGAAGGTGTAGGCTATATAGACATAATTACGATCAAAATGAAAAATCATTCAACGATACAGGGGATTTCTATCATCCTAATTGAGGATGATAGAAATTCCAGTGTCCACATTCCAGTGTTCAAACTTGCAACGAGGCTGCATTTCTGTTAATGCGACTCCCTGCAGCCAATGGTGTAATTACATTGGTATCCAGTTTAAAATAGCAATAAGGCACCTCGGGGGTTTGTGGTATATATTGCCCACATACCACAACCCCCTGAGGTGCCTTATTGCTATTATAAACTGGATACCAACGTATTTATAGTAGTAAAAATACATGTTTTGTCATACCCGTGATATATGGTCTGATATATCATGGCTGTCAGCCAATCAGCATTCAGGGCTCGATTCACCCAGTTTATAATATGGTATAATAATGATGTGAATATACCTCAGTTCTTGTGTGCGTAGCAGATGTAAAATGGAAAGGAGCAGGAATAGGCTTTTGTAGGCGAGAGTCCACGCTATATCTTCCAATGGTGCGACTGCTGTCGGCATCCAAATATTAACCAATTTGAATAAACGCTTGGAGGTAAGGACGGCAGCAGTGGTGTAGCCTACCGGCGATACGGATATCAAGTTATTGATATCTGCATAGCACATTGATGTGAATCACACTGCTGCTTTTTCATTTAGCTATTTGAGCCTTACAGATTGTGGTTGTTGTCGATTTGCTGTTCACAAATGTATACTGAGTATACAAATCATTGAGACAATTGAGAAGTGTATTGTGCATGTGTGCCATTCAGAGGGTGAATGGGCAAGACAAAATATTTATGTGCCTTTGAACAGGGTATGGTAGTAGGTGCCAGCGAACCGGTTTGTGTCAAGAACTACAACGCTGCTGGGTTTTTCACGCTCAACAGTTTCCTATGTGTATCAAGAATGGTCCACCACCCAAAGGCCATTCAGCCAACTTGACACAGATGTGATAAGCATGGAGTCAACATGGGCCAGCATCCCTGTGGAACGCTTCGACACCTTGTAGAGTCCATGGCCCCGACGAATTGAGGCTGTTCTGAAGGCAAAAGGGGTGGGTGCAACTCAATATTAAGGTGTTCCTAATGTTTGGTATACGCAGTGGAGATACCCAGCGAAGGCAAAGTACCTTGAGGGTTCTATCCCTACACAGAGGGAATTGGGGATTTTAGAAAACAACAGCTAACAAAAGCTAACCCAGTCACATCAAACGTATGTTTTGATGATGCTGCATGATTTCACCTGGTCAGAAAAATGGCTAGCTGACGTCCGACACAGTTAGCTTTCTACCGCAGGATAAATATCAAATTCATATTTTGCAACATTGTTGCAGAGGTCTGAGTAGCAAACAGCAAGGCTCATACAAACAGCTGCAGCTGCAAAGTAAATGCGAGCTAAAAGCAAGAGTAAATAATGTGTTTAATAAAAACATACAATCTTAGATATAAAAGGGTTCTATATAAAAGCCTTTTGATAAATTCCAAATGTAACTACCGTTCTGATTCAAAAAACCAACTGACATTCCAGCATGCAGTGCAAGAGGAAGGTGGTTGAACTAACTTGCAAGTAGCCTTCCAATAGCACATGCATTTTCAATTTATTAAGGTAAGCAAACTTGATTATTTAATTAAAATATATGAAGCCAAAGTCATATGAGAATCTATATGCTAGATAAATTAAGTAGACACGTAATTAGAATTTGTGCAGATAAATACATTTAGCTAGATAAACTGAAAATACTATTTTAATTCACCATTTTACAAGCTAGCCAGCTAACTCTTTAAAATAAAACATTGAATATTATGGGATGTGCCAAGTAGAGCTACAGACAATTGGCAATTAGCTAATTGTTACTTTTATTTCAGTATTTCAGTGTGGAGTCAATTGAGGGGTCTATTTCATGAAGCCATTAGAAGACTGTTGCTGACTGAGAGGTATGTATCAGATATTCATAATACGTTATGTATAATAATTATTTGTGATTCAATAGCATAGTTAATAATTACATTACTTTAAACACACAATCTATGTTTTGCTCAGTCTGGCAGTAACCCAGAACTGTCAAGAGGCATGTAAAGTTGTTCTTTTACATAATAAGAATTATACCACACCTTTAGAAAGTATTCACACCCCTTGACTTTTTCCACATTTTGTTGTGTTACAGCCTGAAGTTAAAATGGATTACATTGAGATGTGTTGTCACTGGCCTACACACAATACCCCATAATGTCAAAGTGGAATTATGTATTTCGAATACAAATTAATACAAATGAAAAAAAACTGAAATGTCTTTAGTCATTAAGTATTCAAGCCCTTTGTTATGGAAATCCTAAGTCCAGGAGTAGAAATGTGCTTAACAAGTCACATAATAAGTTGCATGGACTCACTCTGTGTGCAATAATAGTGTTTAACATTATTTTTTAACGACTACCACATCACCCCACAGATTCAACCAAAAAGACAGAGGAGATTTTCTAATGCCTTGCAAAGAAGGGCACCTATTGGTAGATGGGTAAAAATGAAATAAAAAGCAGACATTGAATATCCCTTTTGAGAATGGTGAAGTTATTAATTACACTTTGGATGTTGTATCAATACACCCAGTCACGACAAAGGTACAGGCATCCTTCCTAACTCAGTTGCCGGAGAGGAAGGAAACTGCTTAGGGATTTCACCATACAAATGGTGACTTTAAAAAGTTACCAAGTTGAAAATGCTGTGATAGGAGACAACTGAAGATGAATCAACAACATTGTAGTTACCACACAATACTAACCTAATTGACAGAGTGAAAAAAAGGAAGCCTGTACAGAGAGAATAAAATCATTCTAAAACATGCATCTTGTTGGCAACAAGGCACTAAAAGAATACTGCAATTCAATTTTTGTCCTGAATACTAAGTGTTATGTTTGGGGAAAATCCAATACAAAACATTACTGAGTACCACTCTCCATATTTTCAAGCACAGTGGTGGCTGCACCATGTTATGGATATGCTTGTAATTGTTAAGGATTGGGGTGTTATTCAGGATAGAAAAATAAACAGAATGGAGCAAAGTACATTCAAAATCCTAGAGGAAAACCTGGTTCAGTCTGCCTTCCACCAGATACTGGGAGTTTAATTCACCTTTCAGCAGGAAAATTGCATGTGTGAGGCCTTGTGTTTTTTTTTTGGGGGGGGTGGTTGAGAACGGAGCAGAAAATAATTGTTTGTTGTTCGCTGTTACTAATTGACAAAATTCTATTGTAATGTAAAGAAGTCAGCCAGAGTCGACGGGAGCGGAGTCAGGTGCAAGAGAGCAGAGAGTTCTGAACAGGCGCACACTTGATTTAGGCAGGAGAAAACTCCATCCAATATGCCAAAGTGCAAAAACGCGCAAACAGTCACAACAATAAAGTACAAACAAATAAACATACCTCGTGGAATTAAAACACGGAATAAACGCACACCAGAAATAGCTCGTCAAAAATGACACGTAACACAAAACAATCACACACAGAGACATGAGGGGGAACAGAGGAATAAATACATGTCGTGTGATTGGGGAATGAAAACCAGGTGTGCCGGGCACAAGACAAAACCAATGGATAAATGAAAAATGGAGCGGCGATGGCTAGAAAGCCGGTGACGTCGACCGCCAAACGCCGCCCGAACAAGGAGAGGAGCCGACTTCCGAAGTCGTGACACCATCATTCAAACAAAGAGACCATCAGCACATGTTTCTGAACTATGTTTGCATATAATGACAATATCTTCAGGAAACTATGCTAGTATTCATTTTTCCATGATTGAATTATTTATTAAATTATTTTCGTAGCTAAAAACATTACTATTAAGCAGACACAATTCATAAATGGCAACATGCAGGGTTCTATATGGAATCATTTTGGTTCAGTGAAGAAAAACCTCAAGGGTTCAAGCTTTGTTGGGGAACCTTGCTGTACAGCCTCATATCATGGTTAAAACAATACTGTTGATATCATGGATGGTCAGTCTTTGCATCCATAGCTCTGTCTATTCATCTGAGTGGTTAAATGTCTCCAGGCCCATCCCTCAGTTTTTTAACAAAAACAGAGGCAGGGTGTTCGATTTGTTATTGTTTCACCAGTGGATTGGCCTTTTAAACAGCCAAATTTGACAAACTGACTTGTTGGACAGGTGGCATCCTATGACGGTGTCATGTTAAAAGTCACTGAGCTCTTCAGTAAGGGCCATTCTACTGTCAATGTTTGACTATGGAGATTGCATGGCTGTGTGCTCAATTGTATACACCTGTGACCAACGGGTATGGCTGAAATAGCCAAATACATGAATATGAAGGGGTGTCCACATACTTTTGGTGTATTTCTATTTGACATTGTGAATAAACTCCAATAACATGTTTCAATATATCTAGCTAGCCAGCTTACTAATGGCATTTAAATCAACTTAATCAATCAGATGGTTAATTAGCACATATTAAACTATGGGATAATAAAAAATGATATAATGCCTGGAGCCACTTGTGGATTTGATAGCTCTAACGCGGTGGCACCGCCAAAACAACCGCTATGCGGATGTTGGCTAAAGCGGATCTGATTTGAATCGATGGAGTAAATTGAGCCGCCTTGGGGTGGGTGATCGTGTCCTGTGACAGTGGGTGATGGTGCTGGTAGGTCAAAGTTGAATTCCTGGAATGGGGTTGTTGTATATTGCATATCTTAAATATATTCCGATGTTGTTTTGAATTCAATTCGTAGGCAAGTTCTCTGCATTTGAGGCTTGAAGCCCATGAATCTGGTCTGTAAGAATCTTGAAATGTTTCAGGCTCCATGTCATCAGAGAGGACCTTGTGTGCCTCTGCTGCTATATCATCGCCTCACTTTCACACAGCTACATGTGTGTTTTCTTGTTTGTCAATGGGCCTCTTCGGTGTCAAGTCTATTTTTCATCCCTTGCTGCTGCTCAAATGGACTTCTTCCCTTCTCTCACTTGCTTGGCTGCTCTTCCAGTAACCTCACGGGGCCTACTTGTTTTACGGTTGTATACATGGGGCCTGGTGATGTCCGCTTTGTAACAATTTAAAAAATCCTATCTTGAGATCATATGCATGACACATTGCAAAAATACTATGCATGTTATTCCTATAAAACCGACAAAATGTAATCATCATTTGTATAGGGTGTGGTGACCATTGTCTGAACCTACCCTTTGGCCATTAGCTAAACTTAGCCGAAGGCAAACATGTTGACTATATTAGCCCACACAGCTACAAGCATGCAATTTAATGCTAGGTTTAGGAGCTCATATTGTAGCTCCTGGAGACTCTGCCTGATGTATAAAACAATCTTAAAACGATACAAGCATCATGAAACCAATAACACTTTGGTAAAAATCTGTTTTTTTGTTTCTAACTTGCTTACCACTTTTCCATGGGGTTTCTTCCTTCACAGACTCCATGAAATGATGATGAAATGATGATGTCCTAAATATTTGGTCACATGATTCATTTTGTGTATGGTTTCCTAGAAACAAGGGGTGGCTCCATCAACCATTTGTCTCCACTTACCCCACTCTCTCCTACCTCTATTTACATATGAAGACAAGTTAAGTCATATTCCCTCAGCACCACTTATTGGAGAGCCATCGCTTCACATCTCTACCTTTCTATTTATTTGCCAAGACTTTATTTAAATGCCAAGACTTTCTCCTCGTCCTTCCTCCCTTTGTTGTCACACACATTACCCTGTCAACCGCCACAGCCACATGACAGCTCCCTTCCACAATGGATTTCAATTATTCATTTATTCCGACTGTCTTACATCCAATTCATTCCAATTACATGACAGCTGCCTGTCCCCAGGAGCATGGCATCCAGGCAGAGCACATCGTTTAAAGGTCCAGCAGCTGTAGCCTCACCCCCTATGCCTCCTTGCTAGGGGGGAAGTACACAGTCTGGCACCCCACCCCACCCCCTTTACAGTTTCCAGTCAGAGGCCTTATCCACAGCTCCACACTGACACACTGTCTGGAATGGAATGCTTTTCATGGAGATTTTCGCATGCCAAACTTCCTCTTAACTGTCTGAGTGTGGGTGTCTTTGTGCCTCGTTAATTAGAATCAGGCTAGCCAGAGAATGTCAGTACGGTCATTCTAAGTAGCATTTCCCCGCAACAACACAGAAACAAAACTGCTTTAAATGCCATGTACAGTGGCTTGCGAAAGTATTTTTCCTGTTTTGTTGCCTTACATCCTGGAATTAAAATGGAGGGGGGGGTTGTATCATTTGATTTACACAACAAGCCTACCACTTTGAAGATGAAACAACAAATAACACAAAAAACAGAACTTGAGTGTGCGTAACTATTCACCCCCCCCCCCAAAGTCAATACTTTGTAGAGCCACCTTTTGCCGCAATTACAGCTGCAAGTCTCTTGGGGTATGTCTCTATAAACTTGGCACATCTAACCACTGGGATTCTTCAAGGCAAAACTGCTGCAGCTCCTTCAAGTAGGATGGGTTCCGACATTGTACAGCAATCTTTAAAGTCATGCCACAGATTCTCAATTGGATTAAGGTCTGGGCTTTGACTAGGCCATTTCAATACATTTAAATGTTTCCCCTTAAACCACCCAAGTGTTGCTTTAGCAGTATGCTTAGGGTCATTGTCCTGCTGGAAGATGAACCTCTGTCCCAGTCTCAAATCTCTGGAAGACTGAAACAGGTTTCCCTCAAGAATTTCCCTGTATTTAGCGCCATCACTCCTTCCATTCTGACCAGTTTCCCAGTCCCTGCCGATGAAAAACATCCCCACAGCATGATGCTGCCACCACCATGCTTCACTGTGGGGATGCTATTCTCGGGGTGATGAGAGGTGTTGGGTTTGCGCCAGACATAGTGTTTTCCTTGATGGCCATAAAGCTACCTCTTAATCTCATCTGACCAGAGTACCTTCTTCAATATGTTTGGGAAGTCTCGCACATGCCTTTAGGTGAACACCAAACGTGTTTGCTTGTTTTTTTCTTTAAGCAATGGCTATTTTCTGGCCACTCTTCCATAAGGCCAAGCTCTGTGGAGTGTATGACTTAAAGTGGTCCAAGCATCTTCAGGTTTATTTTTGGTCTCTTGGTTGCCTCTCTGATTAATTCGCTCCTTGCCTGGTCCATGGGTTTTGGTGGGCGGCCCTCTCTCGGCAGGTTTGTTGTAGTGCCATATTCTTTCCATTTTTTAATAATGGATTTAATGATGCTCTGTGGGATGTTCAAAGTTTCTGATATTTTTTTTATTACCCAACCCTGATCTGTACTTCTCCACAACTTTGTCCCTGACCTGTTTACAGATCCTGCCACTTACTTGGTGGTGACACTTGCTTAGTGGTGTTGCAGACACTGGGGCCTTTCAGAACAGGTGTATATACTGAGATCATGTGACATATCACGTGACACTTATATTGCACACAGGTGGAGTTTATTTAACTAATTATGTGACTTCTGAAGGTAATTGGCTGCACCACATCTTATTTTGGGGCTTCATAGCAAAGGGTTTGAATAGATATGCTCACACCACTTTTCTGTTTTTAAATTTGAGAACATTTTTGAAACAAGTAATTTTTTAAATTTCATCAATTTGGAGTATTTTGTGTTATGTCCATTACATGGAATCGAAATAAAAAATATATTTAAATTACAGGTGGTAATAAAACAAAATAGGAAAAATGCCAAGGCGGTGAATGCTTTTGCCAAGCACTGTATTACTCACCCAATAAGCACAATGAATTAAAGAGCATGTTGAATGGTCAAATCTAGGTTCTATGGTCTATTGGCTGGGTACAGGCCTTATAGTTAGCATCAGTTCCAGTGTTGTACAAAAAGACAAGAACATTCTTAGCATAATTGCAAAGGTACCTAAGTTTATCAGGTTTTCCCTTGTGCTGACGCAAACACTGTGAAGCAATCTGGGAGGTTAATATCACCTTACGACATGTGGAACTACAGATCGCAAACATTTCAACTACCTTCAACGACATCGTAAGCAATACTGGAGTATTCAAAACCACCTACATTGGTTTTATTTTAAAATGTTTATTCAGTGAACAGCATGCTAGGGTTTTGCTAACCCTAGGGACGCTTCCAAGTGTTCAAACAATGAGCAAGGGAAAAAACCAAAGACACTCTACTAAAATTTATGGAGCAGTATCTTGAGGCAAATACAGTGCTTAGGAAAACATCATGAGTGAAATTGAGGTTTGAACATTTGAACCTCAGAGCTGTAACGGCATTAATGTAAAATGGCCTTCCAAGTAGTGCCGGGGGAAATTAACTGCAAAATAATGTCACCCTGAGTTTAATTGGGAGAGTGTGGCATTTTGTGAAATGAAACAACAGTGAACAGGAAATGCAATTACATATGGGGAGAAATGTGTCAAAAGGGTGCTCCATGCTCTCGCCATGCCGACTCATTCCTTGGTAATGAATAGTTCCTGTTGCCAATGGCGCCGGGGGCTCGTATGACAAAAGGTGTGAAACGAGGTGTAGGGATTTGAGCGTTCAGAGTTGCATAGGTTGCAGCTTTATTGTACCCTTCTGTAGGAGCATTTGCCATCTGTGGATAGAAAGACAACATCACATCAGTAGATGGCAATCAATCAACATTGCCTCATCAAGCTTAAGTTCAGTCCTTATGCTAATAAGAGTTTAATTCATGTAAACATATCATTAGGCCGGTGATGAGGTATTAATAGGCTATTCAAGGGGATTTAGATCATAAATGGTCTCAGCCATCTACAAATGGCCTTTCAAAAGCCCTTTGTACGCATTGGATAATTGTCTCTGTTATCTTCAAAAGGCATGTAGTATGCTGGGCTAATGGCTGCTGTCACTCAGAACAGCTTGAATACAGACGTCAGTTTGATGAACGAACAGGTTCAGCAATGACACTGGTACTATTAGTGCCCACTTTGCAACAATGGACTAACATAATTTGTCCTCTAGAGCTGCAATGTAAACACAATGCATCAGAATGATGTGTCAGTTGGTTCAATCGAAGTGGGTTTGCAGTGACTCCATTCCAAGTTTCAACCATGATGCAGGTGGTAGCTCAAGTGAGCCGTAAATCTAAGTTCATGATAGATTGCATAAAATCTTTGCATGAGCTATAGCATGGCAATCAGTCAACACAATCAGTCAACTCGTCAGTTGGCGCTAAGCCGCTACCGAAAATCTGTTCATCTAACATTCTCCCAAATGACCTAGATTCTGTGTCTTGGCCCGAGGGTGATTCACAGTTTGTGATATACATTGCTCAGCTGAATTTACAGGTTTACCCAGGGTCACGTCTCTAGAGTTACATCTGCGAACGCCCCCTCTTGCCCCCTCATTCCCAGCAGGGGGGCTGGGGGGAACATCTGGAATTGCCATCCTCCACCAGTCCAGTGCTGGCCAAGGCATAGTACCTTTTTACAAGCTCTACTCGAGTGTGGGGTTTGATCAAAGTCTCTGTCTGAGCCAGTTTGTAGTGCTTTCATCAGATCACACGGACGGGTTGAGGCTGCAGCGTCAGAGGGTTCAAGCCAAGTCAGGGTGATTAAAGTTGGTAAGAGGAGTTATGGTATATGTAACTATAGCCCCGGAGAAGACGATAAAATCTTGGGCTGGACATATGCTTGGTTTTCTGACATTTATTTGAGCTCAAACACAGTATACCTGCAGTAGTATGTTTCTACTTTCCTCTTCTGGAGACTATTCATGTGATGCTACAGTGCTATAAGTAAGTGTTCACACTCCTTGACTTGTTCCACATTTTGCTGTGTTATAGTCCAAGTTTTTTGTCACTGGACTACACACAATACACCATTATGTCGAAGTGGAATGAGGTTTTTTGAAATGTTTATTTATTATTAAAGACATAAAATCTGAAAAGACTTGAGTACAATAAGTATTCAACTCCCTTGTTATGGCAACCCAAAATGGAGCAAACATTTACTTTACTTAAGTCACATAATAAGTTGCATGGATTCATCCTGTGTGCAATAATAGTGTTTAACATGATTTTTGAATGACTACCTCATCTCTGTACACCACACATACAAGTATCTGTAAGTCCCTCAGTCGAGCAGTGAATTTCAAACACAGATTCAACCATAAAGACCGTGGAGGTTTTCCAATGACTTGCAAAATAGGGTACCTACTAAAAAATATCTGTTTGAGCATGGTGTATTAATTACACGTTGGATGGTGTATCAATACGACCAGTCACTACAAAGATACAGGCATTCTTTCTAACTCAGTTGCCAGAGACAAAGGAAACTGTTCAGGGATTTAACCAAGAAGCCAATGGTGACTTTAAAACAGTTACAGTGTAACGGATGTTGTCTGATGAAGGATCGGACCAAAGCACAGCGTGCTTTGCATGATATTTATTGAAAACTGAACACTAGATCAAAAAATAACGAAGTGAGAAACTAAACCGAAACAGTCCTGTCAGGTGCAGAAAACACACAAAAAAAGAAAACACTAAACAGAAAATAACTACCCACAAAACATAGGGGCGGCAGGGTAGCCTAGAGTGTTGGACTAGTAACCGAAAGGTTGCAAGTTCGAATCCCGGGGCTGACAAGGTACAAATCTGTCGTTCTGCCCCTGAACAGGCAGTTAACCCACTGTTCCTAGGCCGTCATTGAAAGTATGAATTTGTTCTTAACTGACTTGCCTAGTAAAATAAAGGTAAAAAAAGTGGGGAAAAGCTACCTAAGTATGGTTCCCAATCAGAGACAATGATAGTCAGCTGTCGCTGATTGAAAACCATTCCCGGCCAAAACAGAAAAAAGAACATAGAATGCCCACCTCAAATCACACCCTGACCAAACCAAAATAGAGACATAAAAAGCTCTCTAAGGTCAAGGGGTGACAGTATCAACCCCCCCCCCCCCCCCAAAGGTGTGGACTCCGGACGCAAAACCTGAACCTATAGGGGAGGGTCTGGGTAGGCATTTCTCCACGGTGGCGGCTCTGGTGCGGGACGTAGACCTCGCTCCACCTCTGGCTTTGCCCACTTTGGTGGCCCCTCTAGTGCGAGGACCCTCGCCGCCGACCCCAGACTAGGAACTCTTGTAGCGTGCCCCGGACTGGGGACCCTCGTTGCGAACCCCAGACTAGGAACCCTTGTAGCGTGCCCCGGACTGGGCACCCTCGTTGCGAACCCCAGACTGGGCACCCTCGCTGCGGGCCCCGGACTGGGCACCCTCATTGCGAACCCCAGACTGGGCACCTTCGCTGCGGGCCCCGGACTGGGCACCCTCATTGCGGGCCCCGGACTGGGCACCCTTGTTGCGGGCCCCGGACTGGGCACCCTTGTTGCGGGCCCCGGACTGGGCACGCTTGTTGGAGGCTCTGGTCTGGAGGGCGTCGCTGGAGGCTCCGGACTAGAGGGCGTCGCTGGGGGCTCCGGACTGGAGGGGGTCTCTGAGGGCTCCGGACTGGAGGGCGTCGCTGGAGGCTCTGGACTGGAGGGCGACTCTGGAGGCTCCGGACTGGAGGGCGACACTAGTCATCAATTCCTGAGAAAGTGTCCTCAGTTACTGAAGTGGTAACAGGTCACACCTTTGTCCTACACAGTATTGATGGTTTGACTATGCGCAGAGTCTGTCTAATCTACTGCTGGGCCTGAGCCTGTGACTGGGGCCAGTAAATCATTCCTCAAGGACACTGATCGCCTGCGAGGGCCGTGGAACCCTGACCCCCTTTTGGGAGAGGCCCCAGTTTTGCAAGAGGGGTGGCTTGCATCCAAATATGAAAGCATCAAAAGTTCTCTCGGGCCAACATTGAGGAGGCTCTTATAAAATATTGACTTTAAAACAGCTCAACCCCCACTCAGGTAACTCATCCCATTCCCACTATTTCACAGCGTTATCGTCTTACTGCTACAGAACCATATTCCCAAGGGTATTGTCAGTAATAATGTGACCATAAAGTTGAATTCCACTATTATTTCTCTAATTATTTGTTCATTTTATTTCCATTTTTTTGTAGGTATTTTTCTTAAAACTGCATTGATGGTTAATAAGGGCTTGTATGTAAACATTTCACTGTGCTTTACCAACTGAGCCACATCATCACATCACATTATCACAAACCACCTGATATCTCAATGTACTCAATTACTGTATTATGCATTGTTTCTCTTCATGGTGATGGAAAATTCTACCGGTACAAACCTGGATGACCAGCCTATGTACAAAACAGTAATCCACATATACAGTGGGGCAAACAAGGATTTACTCAGCCACCAATTGTGCAAGTTCTCCCACTTAAAAAGATGAGAGAGGCCTGTAATTTTCATCATTTACATTTACATTTAAGTCATTTAGCAGACGCTCTTATCCAGAGTGACTTACAAATTGGTGCATTCACCTTATGACATCCAGTGGAACAGTCACTTTACAATAGTGCATCTAAATCTTAAAGGGGGGGGGTGAGAAGGATTACTTTATCCTATCCTAGGTATTCCTTAAAGAGGTGGGGTTTCAGGTGTCTGAAGGTGGTGATTGACTCCGCTGTCCTGGCGTCGTGAGGGAGTTTGTTCCACCATTAGGGGGCCAGAGCAGCGAACAGTTTTGACTGGGCTGAGCGGGAACTGTACTTCCTCAGTGGTAGGGAGGCGAGCAGGCCAGAGGTGGATGAACGCAGTGCCCTTGTTTGGGTGTAGGGCCTGATCAGAGCCTGGAGGTACTGAGGTGCCGTTCCCCTCACAGCTGCGTAGGCAAGCACCATGGTCTTGTAGCGGATGCGAGCTTCAACTGGAAGCCAGTGGAGAGAGCGGAGGAGCGGGGTGACGTGAGAGAACTTGGGAAGGTTGAACACCAGACGGGCTGCGGCGTTCTGGATGAGTTGTAGGGGTTTAATGGCACAGGCAGGGAGCCCAGCCAACAGCGAGTTGCAGTAATCCAGATGGGAGATGACAAGTGCCTGGATTAGGACCTGCGCCTCTTCCTGTGTGAGGCAGGGTCGTACTCTGCGGATGTTGTAGAGCATGAACCTACAGGAACGGGCCACCGCCTTGATGTTAGTTGAGAACGACAGGGTGTTGTCCAGGATCACGCCAAGGTTCTTAGCGCTCTGGGAGGAGGACACAATGGAGTTGTCAACCGTGATGGCGAGATCATGGAACGGGCAGTCCTTCCCCGGGAGGAAGAGCAGCTCCGTCTTGCCGAGGTTCAGCTTGAGGTGGTGATCCGTCATCCACACTGATATGTCTGCCAGACATGCAGAGATGCGATTCGCCACCTGGTCATCAGAGGGGGGAAAGGAGAAGATTAATTGTGTGTCGTCTGCATAGCAATGATAGGAGAGACCATGTGAGGTTATGACAGAGCCAAGTGACTTGGTGTATAGCGAGAATAGGAGAGGGCCTAGAACAGAGCCCTGGGGGACACCAGTGGTGAGAGCGCGTGGTGAGGAGACAGATTCTCGCCATGCCACCTGGTAGGAGCGACCTGTCAGGTAGGACGCAATCCAAGCGTGGGCCGCGCCGGAGATGCCCAACTCGGAGAGGGTGGAGAGGAGGATCTGATGGTTCACAGTATCGAAGGCAGCCGATAGGTCTAGAAGGATGAGAGCAGAGGAGAGAGAGTTAGCTTTAGCGGTGCGGAGCGCCTCCGTGATACAGAGAAGAGCAGTCTCAGTTGAATGACTAGTCTTGAAACCTGACTGATTTGGATCAAGAAGGTCATTCTTGATCAAAGGTACACTTCAACTATGACAGACAAAATGATGGAAGAAAATGCAGAAAATCACATTGTAGGATTTTTAATGAATTTACTTGCAAAGTGATGTGGATGTTTTGGTTATTTTGCCATAACTTTGCAAATTTTGGTAAATGTTTGAGGATAGGGTTTTATTAATAAAGGTTTTTTTCCCCCAGATTTTTCAGGGGGTACTGCAGCACTCTAGGCACCCATACTTCCCACTGCTATTACATGTATTAGAGATACACTACCATTCAAACATTTGGGGTCACTAAGAAATGTCCTTGTTTTTGAAAGAAAAGCAAAAAGTTTTACCATTAAAATAACATCAAATTGATCAGAAATACAGTGTACAACTCTGCCTAGAAGGCCAGCATCCCAGAGTCAACTCTCCACTGTTGACGTTGAGACTGGTGTTTTTCGGGTACTACTTAATGAAGCTGCCAGTTGAGGACTGTCCTCTTGCTCAGTTGTGCACCGAGGCCTCCCACTGAATTTTCTTCATGATAGAGGAAAAGTCAGAGTAATTCCTATCAGCTGTATGCCTGACCCTACATTTGCTCTAGAATTGTTCTCATGTATCTCTCTGGCAGATAAACACACATCCTTTAAATGCCTTTGAGTACAAAATTGAACAAGTTCTTGGTTCTCCATAGAACTTTCCGATCTTGTTATGATAAGAGATCAGGCCTGGGCCAAGGCTTCACAGACAAAAAGGTGCTATCTAGAACATAAAAGGGTTCTTCGGCTTTCCACATAGGAGAACCTTTTTAAGAACTATTTTTGGTTCCAGGTAGAACCCATTTTGGGTTCCATGTAGAACCCTTTCCACAGAAGGTTCTACATAAGTAGAATCAAAAGGATTTTACCTGGAACCAACTAGGATGAAGAACCCTTTTGGAAGCCTTTTTTTCTGAGAGTGCAGAAAATCTGACTCTGTCGCTGATTGGCAGCTTTTCAGGCCAATGATAAATAGACGCACTTCCTTAATCTAGAAAATGTAATCGAACTAAATTCTATCTCGGATTCTGTTGGTGATCCATCGAAATTTTTGAGAACAGTTAATACACTGAAGAGTGGGGGGGAAGGGTAGCCTAGTGGTTAGAGCGTTGGACTAGTAACCGGAAGGTTGCAAGTTCAAACCCCTGAGCTGACAAGGTACAAATCTGTCGTTCTCCCCCTGAACGGGCAGTTAACCCACTGTTCCTAGGCTGTCATTGAAAATAAGAATTTGTTCTTAACTGACTTGCCTAGTTTTAAAAAATGGGAATACCACTCCTTCCCTGCCTAAGAAAGCTGTGTCAGACTCTGGCATCATTACTGATTGCCTTCAGAAAGTATTCATACCCTTTTACTTATTCCACATTTTGTTGCATTACAGTCTGAATTCAAAATGGATTAAATATATTTGTTTTCTCACCCATCTACACACAATACCTCATAATTACAAAGTGAAAACATAATTTTATAATTTTTTGCAAATGTATTGGAAATGAAATACAGAAATATCAAATGTACGTACAGTACCAGTCAAAAATGTGGACACACCTACTCATTCAAGGGTGTTTCTTTAATTTTACTATTTTCTACATTGTAGAATAATAAAGTAGACATCAAAACTATGACATAACACACATGGAATCATGTAGTGAGCAAAAAAGTGTTCAACAAGTCTAAATATATTTTATATTTGTAACGTGTACATTAGGAAATTGGAAGCAAGTACAGGGAGTGAATTTAATAAATAATGGAACATTGAACAAAACAAGAAACACGAGTAGCGTACAAACATAAAACACAGGAACAGAAACAATAACACCTGAGGTAAGAATCAAGGGAGTGACATATATAGTGGAAGTAATCAGGAAGGTGATGCAGTCCAGGTGAGTCTCATGGGGCACATTTGCGAGTAACAATGGTGGCAGGTGTTCGTAATAATGAATAAACTGCCGACCTCGAGCTCCGGAGAGGGTGAGCGAGAGTAGATGTGACAGTACCCCCTCCCCGAGGTGAGCTGACCAGAGGGACAGTCCTGAGGACCAGGAGCGGGCCGGTCACTTGGCATGGGAAGTGCCAGCTGAGGCATGGGAACCTATAGAGCCAGCTGCATGCAGGAACCTGACGAGTCAGCTGAGGCATGGGAAACTGTTGAGCCAGCTGAGGCATGGGAACCTATTGAGCCGGCTGAGGCATGAGAGCCTGGCGAGCCAGCTGAGGCATGGGACCCTGATGAGCCGGCTGAGGCATGGGAGCCTGATGAGCCAGCTGAGGCATGGGAGCCTGATGAGGCTTGGGAACCTGTCAAGCCAGCTGAGGCACGGAAGCCTAACGAGCCAGCTGAGGCATCCCCGGTTGCTTCGGCAGCGGCACTTGGACCCGACGGCGCCAGTAAATCCCTATTGCTTCCCTTTGGTGAGGCGTTATTCTGTAACAAAACAAGAAACACGAGTAGCGTACAAACATAAAACACAGTAACAGAAGCCATAACGCCTGGGGAAAGAACCAAAAAGAGTGACAGATATGGTGTCCAGGTGAGTCTCAGGAGCCGCAGGTGCAGGTGTGCGTAACGATGGTGGCAGGTGTGCGTAATGATGAATAAACTGGCGATGTCGAGCGCCAGATAGGGGGAGTGGGCGTAGATGTGACAATGTTTTAGATTCTTCAAAGTAGCCACCCTTTGCCTTGATGACAGCTTTGCACACTTTTGGACAAACTCTCAGCCAGCTTCACCTGGAATGGTTTTCCAACAGTTTGAAGGAGTTCCCACATATGCTGAGCACTTGTTGGCTGCTTTTACTTCACTCTGACTTGCCAAGTTTTAAAAAAAGGCTAAATAATACAAATAAATAAATAAACACTGCGGTCCAACTGTAACGACGTTCGTCTGTTGTATGAAGAGAGTCAGACCGAAATGCAGCGTGTAGGTTACTCATGACTTTAATGAAGATAATAGCGGTACATGAAATAACTGTATATGAAAACAACAAACGAAACGAAAACCTATTACAGCCTATCTGGTGACTACAACACTAAGACAGGAACAAACACCCACAAAATACAACGCGAACTCAGGCTACCTAAATACGGTTCCCAATCAGAGACAACGATAAGCAGCTGACTCCAATTGAGAATCGCCTCAGGCAGCCAAGCCTAACTAGACACACCCCTAATCATACACAATCCCAATTAATACAAACCCCAATACGAAACACAACATATAAACCCATGTCACACCCTGGCCTACCCAAACATATACCAAAACCACAAAATACAATAACCAAGGCGTGACACCAACTCAACCCCAACCATCTCATTTGGGTTGAGGTCGGGTGAAATGTAAATGTAAAATTGTGGAGGCCAGGTCATCTGATGCAGCACTCCATCACTCTCCTTCTTGGTCAAATAGCCCTTACACAGCCTGGAGGTGTGTTGGGCCATTGTCCTGTTGAAAAACAAAGGATATTCCAATTAAACACAAACCAGATGGGATGGTGTATCACTGCAGAATGCTTTGGTAGCCATGCTGCTTAAGTGTGCCTTGACTTCTTCATAAATCACAGACCGTGTCAGCAGCAAAGCACCCCCATGCTCTCACCCCTCCTCCATGCCTCACAGTGGTAACCATACATGCAGAGATCATCCGTTTACCTACTCTGTGTCTCACAAAGACACGGCAGTTGGAACCAAAAATCTCAAATTTGGACTCATCAGACCAAAGGACAGATTTCCACAAGTCTAATGTCCATTGCTCATGTTTCTTGGCCCAAGCAAGTCTCTTCTTATTATTGGTATCCTTTAGCAGTGGTTGATTTGCAGCAATTTGACGATGAAGGCCTGATTCACGCAGTCTCCTCTGAACAGCTGATGTTGAGACGTGTCTTTTACTTGAACTCTGTGAAGCATTTATTTGGGCTGCGATAATGACTTATCCTGTGCAGCAGAGGTAACTCTGGGTCTTCGTTTCCTGTGGCCGTCCTCAATAGAGACTGTAATGATGGACTGTTGTTCTTCTTTGCTTATTTGAGTTGTTCTCGACATAATATGGACTTGGTCTTTTACCAAATAGGGCTATCTTCTGTACACCACTCCTTCCTTATCGCAGCACAACTGATTAAAGCATTAAGAAGGACAGAAATTCAACAAATTAACAAGGCACACCTGTTCATTGAAATGCATTCCAGGTGACTACCTCATTAAGCTGGTTGAGAGAATGCCAAGAGTGTGCAAAGCTGTCGTCAAGGCAAAGGATGGCTACTTTGAAGAATCTCAAAAATAAAATATATATTGATTTGTTTAACACTTTTTTGGTTACTACGTGATTACATATGTGTTATTTAATCGTTTTTAGGTTTTCAATATTGTTATACCGTGCAGAAAATAGTACAAATAAAAAAATCCTGAAATGAGTACTTGTGTATAAACTTTTGACGGGTACTGCAAGTATTCAAATCAAATCAAATCAAATCCAATTTTATTTGTCACATACACATGGTTAGCAGATGTTAATGCGAGTTTTGCAAAATGCTTGTGCTTCTAGTGCAGTAATAACCAACAAGTAATCAACAAGTAATCTAACTAACAATTACAAAACTACTGTCTTATACACAGTGTAAGGGGATAAAGAATATGTACATAAGGATATATGAATGAGTGATGGTACAGAGCAGCATAGGCAAGATACAGTAGATGCTATCGAGTACAGTATATACATATGAGATGAGTATGTAAACAAAGTGGCATAGTTAAAGTGGCTAGTGATACATGTATTACATAAGGATGCAGTCGATGATATAGAGTACAGTATATACGTATGCATATGAGATGAATAATGTAGGGTAAGTAACATTATATTAGGTAGCATTGTTTAAAGTGGCTAGTGATATATTTTACATCATTTCCCATCAATTCCCATTATTAAAGTGGCTGGAGTTGAGTCAGTGTCAGTGTGTTGGCAGCAGCCACTCAATGTTACCGGTGTCTGTTTAACAGTCTGATGGCCTTGAGATAGAAGCTGTTTTTCAGTCTCTCGGTCCCAGCTTTGATGCACCTGTACTGACCTCGCCTTCTGGATGATAGCGGGGTGAACAGGCAGTGGCTCGGGTGGTTGATGTCCTTGATGATCTTCATGGCCTTCCTGTAACATCGGCTGGTGTAGGTGTCCTGGAGGGCAGGTAGTTTGCCCCCGGTAATGCGTTGTGCAGACCTCACTACCCTCTGGAGAGCCTTACGGTTGAGGGCGGAGCAGTTACCGTACCAGGAGGTGATACAGCCCGACAGGATGCTCTCGATTGTGCATCTGTAGAAGTTTGTAAGTGCTTTTGGTGACAAGCCAAATTTCTTCAGCCTCCTGAGGTTGAAAAGGCGCTGCTGCGCCTTCTTCACGATGCTGTCTGTGTGAGTGGACCAATTCAGTTTGTCTGTGATGTGTATGCCGAGGAACTTAAAACTTGCTACCCTCTCCACTACTGTTCCATTGATGTGGATAGGGGGGTGTTCCCTCTGCTGTTTCCTGAAGTCCACAATCATCTCCTTAGTTTTGTTGACGTTGAGTGTGAGGTTATTTTCCTGACACCACACTCCGAGGGCCCTCACCTCCTCCCTGTAGGCCGCCTCGTCGTTGTTGGTAATCAAGCCTACCACTGTTGTGTCGTCCGCAAACTTGATGATTGAGTTGGAGGCGTGCGTGGCCACGCAGTCAAGGGTGAACAGGGAGTACAGGAGAGGGCTCAGAACGCACCCTTGTGGGGCCCCAGTGTTGAGGATCAGCGGGGAGGAGATGTTGTTGCCTACCCTCACCACCTGGGGGCGGCCCGTCAGGAAGTCCAGTACCCAGTTGCACAGGGCGGGGTCGAGACCCAGGGTCTCGAGCTTGATGACGAGCTTGGAGGGTACTATGGTGTTGAATGCCGAGCTGTAGTCGATGAACAGCATTCTCACATAGGTATTCCTCTTGTCCAGATGGGTTAGGGCAGTGTGCAGTGTGGTTGAGATTGCATCGTCTGTGGACCTATTTGGGCGGTAATCAAATTGGAGTGGGTCTAGGGTGTCAGGTAGGGTGGAGGTGATATGGTCCTTGACTAGTCTCTCAAAGCACTTCATGATGACGGAAGTGAGTGCAACGGGGCGGTAGTCGTTTAGCTCAGTTACCTTAGCTTTCTTGGGAACAGGAACGATGGTGGCCCTCTTGAAGCATGTGGGAACAGCAGACTGGTATAGGGATTGATTGAATATGTCCGTAAACACACCGGCCAGCTGGTCTGCGCATGCTCTGAGGGCGCGGCTGGGGATGCCGTCTGGGCCTGCAGCCTTGCGAGGGTTAACACGTTTAAATGTCTTACTCACCTCGGCTGCAGTGAAGGAGATGTTTCCGCATGTTTCCGTTGCAGGCCGTGTCAGTGGCACTGTATTCATACCAGAGTCAAAACATGTTTGAATCAATATTTGGCAGTGATTACAGCTGTGAGTCTTTCTGGGTAAGTCTCTAAGAGCTTTGCACACCTGGTTGTAGAATATTTGCACTTTTTATTTTTTTATTCTTCAAGCTCTGTCAAGTTGGTTGTTGATCATTGCTAGACAGCCATTTTCAGGTCTAGCCATAGTTTTTCAAGCCAATTTCAGTCAAAACTCTAGGGACATTCAATGTCGCCCAATGTATATTTGGCCTTGTGTTTTATGTTATTGTCTTGCTGAAAGGTGAATATGTCTCCCAGCGGCTCTTGGAAAGCAGACTGTAATAGGGTTTTCCTCCAGGATTTTGCCTGTGTTGAGGTCTATTCAATGTATTTTTATCCTAAACAAAAACAACATTCTAGTCCTTTCCATTGACGAGCATACCCATAACATGATGTAGCCATCATCATGCTTGAAATTATGAAGTGGTACTCAGTGATGTGTTGTGTTGGATTTGCCCCAAACACAATCATTTCTGTGAGTACAGATGCTGGGAGAGGAAACGTAAGTAAAGGAAGTGAACTTTTAATGGAAAATAGACAAGAAACAAACAAGGAAAGCGCCTGGACAGGGGAAAACGTAACGACATCAATGCTGACAATTTCCAAGATGGCGTAGCAGTAAGTCGTCCAGTGATGTCATGTCCCTTGTATAGATCGTTTCTTTTTCGTTTTTTTACATATTTTTCTTCGCATATCTCTTTAAAAACATTTTGCTAAACCTAAGCTTCCAAATACTCTCCTGCAACCCGCCTCACCCAATGTAGCTATTTTTCCTAAAGTATTTATATTTACTTCGGAACCGGAACCCCTCGACTGAAGCTAGCCAGCTAACCACCAGCTATGCTAGCGGTCTTCAGCTAACCGGTCATCAGCTAACCTTCAGCCCGGAAAGCTCTCGCCAGTTCGAACAACGCGACTCTAACCAGAGGATAACGGACCTATTTATTTTTCATCCCCGGATTCATCCCCGGATTCCCACCGCAAACGGAACATTTTTTTCAGCTGGATCTTCACAACTAGCGTTTCCACCCACTTAGCTTGAAGCTAGCCCGGCCAGAGCACCTGTAGCATACTCCTGGGCTACAATACCCGGGCCCACGACCGGTCTATCGATGTCACTGCATGAAGAGGAATAAACAGACTCACCCCATCGCGACGTCCCCCAAAGGCTAACTCTCTAGCCCTCGCTATCTCCCTGCTTGCTAATTCGGCCTGCTAACTGCTAGCTTGTCTAGCTCCAGTCCGCTAACTGCTACCTTGTCTAGCCCGGGCCTACGAACTGTTAGCTTGTTAGCACAGGCCTGCTAACCGTCTGAATCGCCGCGTCCCAAACACTCACTAGACCCATATTTACCCTCTATCTCTTTTTGATTTTTAATTTGTTTATACCCTCCGGAAACCTGCCTCACCCAATGTGATACGGAATCGCTATTATTTTAAATTTTTTAGAACACACTCAAGAATCTCCAGACGCTAACCAGCTAACTAGCTACAAGTGATCTTAAACGCTAGTAAAACCAAATGCATGCTTTTCAACCGATCGCTGCCTGCACCCACATGCCCGACTAGCATCACCGCCCAGGATGGTTCCGACCTTGAATATGTGGACAATATGTGGACTATAAGTACCTAGGTGTCTGGCTAGACTGCAAACTCTCCTTCCAGACTCATATCAAACATCTCCAAACGAAAATCAAATCAAGAGTCGGTTTTCATTTCCGCAACAAAGCCTCCTTCACTCACGCCGCCAAGCTTACCCTAGTAAAACTGAATATCCTACCGATCCTCGACTTCGGCGATGTCATCTACAAAATGGCTTCCAACACTCTACTCAGCAAACTGGATGCAGTCTATCACAGTGCCATCCGTTTTGTCACTAAAGCACCTTATACCACCCACCACTGCGACTTGTATGCTCTAGTCGGCTGGCCCTCGCTACATATTCGTCGCCAGACCCACTGGCTCCAGGTCATCTACAAGTCCATGCTAGGTAAAGCTCCGCCTTATCTCAGTTCACTGGTCACGATGGCAACACCCATCCGTAGCACGCGCTCCAGCAGGTGTATCTCACTGATCATCCCTAAAGCCAACACCTCATTTGGCCGCCTTTCGTTCCAGTACTCTGCTGCCTGTGACTGGAATGAACTGCAAAAATCGCTGAAGCTGGAGACTTTTATCTCCCTCACCAACTTCAAACATCAGCTATCTGAGCAGCTAACCGATCACTGCAGCTGTACATAGTCTATTGGTAAATAGCCCATCCATTTTCACCTACCTCATCCCCATACTGTTTTTATTTATTTACTTTTCTGATCTTTTGCACACCAATATCTCTACCTGTACATGACCATCTGATCATTTATCACTTCAGTGTTAATCTGAAAAATTGAAATTATTCGCCTACCTCCTCATGCCTTTTGCACACATTGTATATAGACTCCCCCTTTTTTGTACTGTGTTATTGACTTGTTAATTGTTTACTCCATGTGTAACTCTGTGTTGTCTGCTCACACAGCTATGCTTTATCTTGGCCAGGTCGCAGTTGCAAATGAGAACTTGTTCTCAACTAGCCTACCTGGTTAAATAAAGGTGAAATAAAAAAAATAAAAAAACATGGGGAACAAACTGAGGAGCAGACAGATATAGAGGGGCAATCAACAAAGTAATGGAGTCCAGCTGAGTCCAATATTGGGCAGATGCGCGCAATGATGGTGTCAGGTGTGCGTAATGATGCCCTCGAATGCCAGAGAAGGGGAGCGGGGGCAGGCGTGACAGCTTACTATTCAGAACATAAAGATATTCCTTTCTTTTTTTGGTTGCAGTTTTACTTTAATGCCTTATTGCAAAAGGATGCATGTTTCTGAATATTTTTATTCTGTACAGGCTTCATTCTTTTCACTCTGTCATTTAGGTTAGTATTGTGGAGTGACCTCAATGTGGTTGATCCAATTTACTCGTATAGCAGCCATTAAACTCTGTAACTGTTTTAAAGTAACCATTGGCCTCATGGTGAAATCCCTGAGCGATTTCCTTCCTCTCCGACAACTGAGTTAGGAAAGACACCTGTATATTTATAGTGACTGGGTGTGTTGACCGACCATCCAAAGTGTAATTAATAACTTTACCATGTTCAAAGGGATATTCAACGTTTACTTTATTTTGTATTTTTACCCATCTACAAATAGGTGCCCTTCATTGCAAGGCATTGAAAAACCTCCCTGGTCTTTGCGGTTGAATCTGGGTTTGAAATTCACAGCTCAACTGAGGGACCTTACAGATACTGTAATTGTTAAACAGTATTATTTCTCACAGAGTGAGTCCATGAAGCTTATTATGTGAGTTGTTAAGCACATTTTCACTCTGAAAGTTATTTAGGTTTTCCAAAGCAAAGGGGTTGAATACTTATTGAATCAAGACATTTCAGCTTTTAAGTTGTAATTCATTTGTAAACATTTAGAAAAACATAATTCTACTTCAACATTATGGGGTACTGTGTGTAGGCCAGTGACAAAACAAATCTGAATTTAATCCATTTGAAATTCAGGCTGTAACACAACAAAATGTGGAAAATTATATCGGTGTAAATACTTTCTGAAGGCACTGTATTTCATAGTGTTGTGATAGTGGTCAACTCTGACTTAATTAGACTGACGGTCCCATAGGCAGGGTGAATATCTGTTACTTCACTATTCTGCTGACTTTGGCCTTGATATTTGAGGCCCTAATAGGAGGCACACTCAACCTTGTCATGGACACCCTGAAACACTCTCAGGCCAAATCAACTCCCATTCAGCTCCTCTGATGGGCGTCACCATTGTGATACAGTATTTGGCCTGTTCAATGAAGCCTTTGTGCCAGTTCTGTCAGACAAACAGCTGGTTTCTATTCTATGACGTTACACATTCAAAACACCACAACATTCCATTTAGTCCATTTGGTCATTTGTGTAAGCGTTTTACTATTTAACAATATGACTAAATACTGTAGGTCTGTTTTCATAGTTAACTTATCTGAATCCTATAGCTTCTCTAGTATGTTAAATATTACGTTGTGTCTTCATGTTTAGCTCATAACGGTAATACTTGGGCTTTGCCATTCTCATCGTGGCATCTGTATGTTATTTTCAGGTTTACAGTCCCATCAGCCATATTTTACTGATCCATTGTTAGTCATTGACATTTAATCTAGGAATAATGTATTCTAATTGTGTTATAATAGTGAGAATTTAAGACTCAAATTCTTAACAAAAGGTTACCAGGACACTAGAGCATCTTGACACATACATCTTGACAAGGTACTGCCCATAGAGCCAGATTCTTTGACAAAGTAATAATTGTTTTTACTTCTGAATGTATTTAGGCTTGCCATAACAAATGGGTTAAATACTTATTGACTCAAGACATTTCAGCTCAAGACATTTCATTTTTAATGAATTAAACAAATAATCTGAAAACATAATTCCACTTTGACATTATGTGGTTGGCCAGTGACACAAAATCAATTTTAAATTCAGGTTGTAACACAACAAAATGTGCAAAAAGTCAACATGTGTAAATACTTTCTGATGGCTATGTCAGTGATGCTTTTATCTTGGCATGCTTGTTATTGGAAAGAAATGGTGGTTTAATTGACCCTGGTCCCCCAGTTGACTGCCTGCCCTTCTTGTCATGTTTTGTCATTTATTATCTTGTCTTGTCCCTGTGCTTCCCATTCTATTCGTTTCCCTCTGCTGGTCTTATTAGGTTCTTTCCCTCTTTCTATCCCTCTCTCTCCCCCTCCCTCTCTCACTCTCTCGCTCTCTCTTCTCTCTATCGTTCCGTTCCTGCTCCCAGCTGTTCCTATTCCCCTAATCAATCATTTAGTCTTCCCACACCTGTTCCCGATCCTTTCCCCTGATTAGAGTCCCTATTTCTTCCTTTGTGTTCCGTTCCTGTCCTGTCGGTTCCTTGTCTAGAATTCACCGTGCTGTGTTTGTGTATCGCCCTGTCGTGTCGTGTTTTCCTCAGATGCTGCGTGGTGAGCAGGTGTCTGAGTCTGTCTGGTTCAAGTGCCTTCCCGAGGCAACCTGCTGTTCACCTGCTGTTCAAGATCGAGTCTCCAGTTTGTCCTCGTCATTTCGAGTGAAAGTTGTGTTTTTTGTTTGTATTTACTTTACTGGATTAAAGACTCTGTTTTCGCCAAGTCGCTTTTGGGTCCTCTTTCACCTGCATGACAGAAGGAACCGACCAAGGAATGGACCCAGCGACTTCAGACGCTCGTTACACTGCCGTCGAGATCCAAGGAGCCATGCTCGGCAGACACGAGCAGGAATTGTCTGCTGCTCGCCATGCCGTGGAGAACCTGGCCGCTCAGGTTTCCGACCTCTCTGGACAGTTCCAGAGTCTACGTCTCGTGCCACCTGTTACTTCCTGGCCTGCCGAGCCTCCAGAACCTAGGGTTAATAACCCACCTTGCTACTCCGGGCAGCCCACTGAGTGCCGCTCCTTTCTCACGCAGTGTGAGATTGTGTTCTCTCTCCAACCCAACACATACTCTAGAGAGAGAGCTCGGGTTGCTTACGTCATTTCACTCCTTACTGGCCGGGCTCGAGAATGGGGCACAGCTATCTGGGAGGCAAGGGCTGATTGCTCTAACAAGTTCCAGAACTTTAAAGAGGAGATGATTCGGGTTTTTGACCGTTCAGTTTTTGGTAGGGAGGCTTCTAGGGCCCTGGCTTCCTTATGCCAAGGTGAACGGTCCATAACGGATTATTCTATTGAGTTTCGCACTCTTGCTGCCTCTAGTGAGTGGAACGAGCCGGCGCTGCTCGCTCGTTTTCTGGAGGGACTCACGCAGTGGTTAAGGATGAGATTCTCTCCCGGGAGGTTCCTTCAGATGTGGACTCTTTGATTGCTCTCGCCATCCGCATAGAACGACGGGTAGATCTTCGTCACCGGGCTCGTGGAAGAGAGCTCGCATCAACGGTGTTTCCCTGCTCCGCATCGCAACCATCTCCCTCCTCTGGCTCAGAGTCTGAGCCCATGCAGCTGGGAGGGATTCGCATCTCGACTAAGGAGAGGGAACGGAGGATCACCAACCGCCTGTGCCTCTATTGCGGAGTTGCTGGACATTTTGTTAATTCATGTCCAGTAAAAGCCAGAGCTCATCTGTAAGCGGAGGGCTACAGGTGAGCGCAACTACTCAAGTCTCTCCATCAAAATCCTGTACTACTTTGTCGGTCCATCTACGCTGGACCGGTTCGGGTGCTACATGTAGTGCCTTGATAGACTCTGGGGCTGAGGGTTGTTTCATGGACGAAGCATGGGTTCGGAAACATGACATTCCTTTCAGAGAGTTAGAGAAGCCTACGCCCATGTTCGCCTTAGATGGTAGTCATCTTCCCAGTATCAGATTTGAGACACTACCTTTAACCCTCACAGTATCTGGTAACCACAGTGAGACTATTTCTTTTTTGATTTTTCGTTCACCGTTTACACCTGTTGTTTTGGGTCATCCCTGGCTAGTATGTCATAATCCTTCTATTAATTGGTCTAGTAATTCTATCCTATCCTGGAACGTTTCTTGTCATGTGAAGTGTTTAATGTCTGCCATCCCTCCCGTTTCTTCTGTCCCTACTTCTCAGGAGGAACCTGGCGATTTGACAGGAGTGCCGGAGGAATATCATGATCTGCGCACGGTCTTCAGTCGGTCCCGAGCCAACTCCCTTCCTCCTCACCGGTCGTATGATTGTAGTATTGATCTCCTTCCGGGGACCACTCCTCCTCGGGGTAGACTATACTCTCTGTCGGCTCCCGAACGTAAGGCTCTCGAGGATTATTTGTCTGTGTCTCTTGACGCCGGTACCATAGTGCCTTCTTCCTCTCCGGCCGGGCGGGGTTCTTTTTGTTAAGAAGAAGGACGGTACTCTGCGCCCCTGCGTGGATTATCGAGGGCTGAATGACATAACGGTTAAGAATCGTTATCCGCTTCCCCTTATGTCATCAGCCTTCGAGATTCTGCAGGGAGCCAGGTGCTTTACTAAGTTGGACCTTCGTAACGCTTACCATCTCGTGCGCATCAGAGAGGGGGACGAGTGGAAAACGGCGTTTAACACTCCGTTAGGGCATTTTGAGTACCGGGTTCTGCCGTTTGGTCTCGCCAATGCGCCAGCTGTTTTTCAGGCATTAGTTAATGATGTTCTGAGAGACATGCTGAACATCTTTGTTTTTGTCTATCTTGACGATATCCTGATTTTTTCTCCGTCACTCGAGATTCATGTTCAGCACGTTCGACGTGTTCTACAGCGCCTTTTAGAGAATTGTCTCTACGTAAAGTCTGAGAAGTGCTCTTTTCATGTCTCCTCCGTTACTTTTCTCAGTTCCGTTATTTCCGCTGAAGGCATTCAGATGGATTCCGCTAAGGTCCAAGCTGTCAGTGATTGGCCCGTTCCAAGGTCACGTGTCGAGTTGCAGCGCTTTTTAGGTTTCGCAAATTTCTATCGGCGTTTCATTCGTAATTTCGGTCAAGTTGCTGCCCCTCTCACAGCTCTTACTTCTGTCAAGACGTGTTTTAAGTGGTCCGGTTCCGCCCAGGGAGCTTTTGATCTTCTAAAAGAACGTTTTACGTCCGCTCCTATCCTCGTTACTCCTGACGTCACTAGACAATTCATTGTCGAGGTTGACGCTTCAGAGGTAGGCGTGGGAGCCATTCTATCCCAGCGCTTCCAGTCTGACGATAAGGTTCATCCTTGCGCTTATTTTTCTCATCGCCTGTCGCCATCTGAGCGCAACTATGATGTGGGTAACCGTGAACTGCTCGCCATCCGCTTAGCCCTAGGCGAATGGCGACAGTGGTTGGAGGGGGCGACCGTTCCTTTTGTCGTTTGGACAGACCATAAGAACCTTGAGTACATCCGTTCTGCCAAACGACTTAATGCCCGTCAAGCTCGTTGGGCGTTGTTTTTCGCTCGTTTCGAGTTTGTGATTTCTTACCGTCCGGGTAGCAAGAACACCAAGCCTGATGCCTTATCCCGTCTGTTTAGTTCTTCTGTGGCTTCTACTGATCCCGAGGGGATTCTTCCTTATGGGCGTGTTGTCGGGTTAACAGTCTGGGGAATTGAAAGACAGGTTAAGCAAGCACTCACGCACACTGCGTCGCCGCGCGCTTGTCCTAGTAACCTCCTTTTCGTTCCTGTTTCCACTCGTCTGGCTGTTCTTCAGTGGGCTCACTCTGCCAAGTTAGCTGGTCATCCCGGTGTTCGAGGCACTCTTGCGTCTATTCGCCAGCGCTTTTGGTGGCCGACTCAGGAGCGTGACACGCGCCGTTTCGTGGCTGCTTGTTCGGACTGCGCGCAGACTAAGTCGGGTAACTCTCCTCCTGCCGGTCGTCTCAGACCGCTCCCCATTCCTTCTCGACCATGGTCTCACATCGCCCTAGACTTCATTACCGGTCTGCCTTTGTCTGCGGGGAAGACTGTGATTCTTACGGTTGTCGATAGGTTCTCTAAGGCGGCACATTTCATTCCCCTCGCTAAACTTCCTTCCGCTAAGGAGACGGCACAAATCATTATCGAGAATGTATTCAGAATTCATGGCCTCCCGTTAGACGCCGTTTCAGACAGAGGCCCGCAATTCACGTCACAGTTTTGGAGGGAGTTCTGTCGTTTGATTGGTGCGTCCGTCAGTCTCTCTTCCGGGTTTCATCCCCAGTCTAACGGTCAAGCAGAGAGGGCCAATCAGACGATTGGTCGCATACTACGCAGCCTTTCTTTCAGAAACCCTGCGTCTTGGGCAGAACAGCTCCCCTGGGCAGAATACGCTCACAATTCGCTTCCTTCGTCTGCTACCGGGTTATCTCCGTTTCAGAGTAGTCTGGGTTACCAGCCTCCTCTGTTCTCATCCCAGCTTGCCGAGTCCAGCGTTCCCTCCGCTCAAGCGTTTGTCCAACGTTGTGAGCGCACCTGGAGGAGGGTGAGGTCTGCACTTTGCCGTTACAGGGCACAGACTGTGAGAGCCGCCAATAAACGCAGGATTAAGAGTCCAAGGTATTGTTGCGGCCAGAGAGTGTGGCTTTCCACTCGCAACCTTCCTCTTACGACAGCTTCTCGTAAGTTGACTCCGCGGTTCATTGGTCCGTTCCGTGTCTCCCAGGTCGTCAATCCTGTCGCTGTGCGACTGCTTCTTCCGCGACATCTTCGTCGCGTCCATCCTGTCTTCCATGTCTCCTGTGTCAAGCCCTTTCTTCGCACCCCCGTTCGTCTTCCCTCCCCCCTCCCGTCCTTGTCGAGAGCGCACCTATTTACAAGGTACATAAGATCATGGACATGCGTTCTCGGGGACGGGGCCACCAATACTTAGTGGATTGGGAGGGTTACGGTCCTGAGGAGAGGAGTTGGGTTCCGTCTCGGGACGTGCTGGACCGTTCACTCATTGATGATTTCCTCCGTTGCCGCCAGGATTCCTCCTCGAGTGCGCCAGGAGGCGCTCGGTGAGTGGGGGGTACTGTCATGTTTTGTCATTTATTATCTTGTCTTGTCCCTGTGCTTCCCATTCTATTCGTTTCCCTCTGCTGGTCTTATTAGGTTCTTTCCTCTTTCTATCCCTCTCTCTCCCCCTCCCTCTCTCACTCTCTCGCTCTCTCTTCTCTCTATCGTTCCGTTCCTGCTCCCAGCTGTTCCTATTCCCCTAATCAATCATTTAGTCTTCCCACACCTGTTCCCGATCCTTTCCCCTGATTAGAGTCCCTATTTCTTCCTTTGTGTTCCGTTCCTGTCCTGTCGGTTCCTTGTCTAGAATTCACCGTGCTGTGTTTGTGTATCGCCCTGTCGTGTCGTGTTTTCCTCAGATGCTGCGTGGTGAGCAGGTGTCTGAGTCTGTCTGGTTCAAGTGCCTTCCCGAGGCAACCTGCTGTTCACCTGCTGTTCAAGATCGAGTCTCCAGTTTGTCCTCGTCATTTCGAGTGAAAGTTGTGTTTTTTGTTTGTATTTACTTTACTGGATTAAAGACTCTGTTTTCGCCAAGTCGCTTTTGGGTCCTCTTTCACCTGCATGACACTTCTCCCAGTCTTTAGTCGGCTCGACGGAAGTTCCATCAACTT
This sequence comes from Oncorhynchus gorbuscha, assembly GCF_021184085.1. Taxonomy (NCBI): domain Eukaryota; kingdom Metazoa; phylum Chordata; class Actinopteri; order Salmoniformes; family Salmonidae; genus Oncorhynchus; species Oncorhynchus gorbuscha. Next base: position 39,333,683 of record NC_060195.1, on the reverse strand, counting down.
CTAGTGTATCTTTTTTATTTCAAGAAAGTTCTACTTGGGATGTGCTAGACTACTTTATGTAAAAAAAACAGCTGGGGCTGATTTGCTTGACCCTTTCTTGCTGCAGCTTTCCGCTACTCTAATTGCAGAATCTTTAACACATGTTTTACCTTACTATTATTTATTGTACCATCACAAGGGTCCTAAAGATGTCCCATATACTCCACCTTCACAAAGGCGGTGACCCGTGTGACCTAAATATTTAGCACCCCATTTCCAAAATGTCTTGCCCAGCAAAAATTCTAGAATCCTTGATAAATGCACAACTTAGATCCTTTTTAACTGTGAAATGTATTCTAAAAATACACTAGTCAGGGTTCAGACCAGGTCATAGCACCATCTCTGTTAATTATTTGGTTTGAAATTATGTTCTTAACTTTTTGGATAAGAAGAAACATTGTGCTGCCCTTTTAATTCACCTGTCTAAAACTTTCAACACTCATTACTTATTCAGAGGCTTTCATCAATTGGCCTGGACCAGGCTGCATGTAGCTGGTTTGAAAAGTAGTTAAAGGACAGAACACAGTGTGTATTTACTAATGGTTTGGACATAACAAAGGGGTGTCCCACAGGGATACATTCTTGGTCCTGTTCATTTCACTATTTACATTAACAATGTTGGTTTATTTGTAAATATATATATATATATATAAATACTTTCACCTGTATGCAGATTAAACTATGCTATTGTCCCCACAGCTGACCAGGCTCTTTATCTGCATGTATTGCCCTGCACACAGCCTATGTTGAACTGAAATTGGTACTTTATGCAGGTAAAATCAAATATAATTTATTTTCCAAATAATGTAAAAATGTTTCTGATGATTTATGCATACGTACTTTGGATGGTGCCCTCAATGATGGTCCCCCCACTTACAAATATCTGGGCTTTTGGATTGACGTAAAGCTATCCTTCAAAAAGCATGTTGATCAGTTTTTAAATGTTATCTTTATTGTTGTCTATCACTTTTTTCTTTGGTGCAAATAAATAAAACCAAATAAAACAACATTTAAATAAACAGGCCCTGGTCCTATACACTCTTAGACAAAAAGGTGCTATCTCGAACCTTAAAAGGTTCCCATAGGAGAACCCTTTGAAACAACATGTGCAAAAGTATGTGGACACCTGCTCGTCAAAAATCTCATTCCAAAATCATAGGCATTAATATGGAGTTGGTCCCCCCTTTGCTGCTATTGCAGCCACCACTCTTCCGGGAAGGCTTTCCACTAGATGTTGGAACATTGCTGCAGGGACTTGCTTCCATTCAGCCACAAGAGCATTAGCAAGATCGGAAACTGATGTTGGGTGATTAGGCCTGGCTCGCATTCGCCGTTACAATTCATCCCAAAGGTGTTCGATGGGGTTGATGTCAGGGGTCTGTGCAGGCCAGTCAAGTTCTTCCATAACAATCTTAACAAACCATTTCTGCATTGTGCACGGAGGCATTGTCACGCTGAGAAGAGAGAACAGAGAAGTGCCTTCCCCAAACTGTTGCCACAAAGTTGGAAGCACAGAATCGTCTAGAATGTCATGTAAGCTGCAGTGTTATGATATCCCTTCACTGGAACTAAGGGGCCTAGCCTGAACCATGAAAAACAGCCCAGACCTTTATTCCTCCTGCACCAAACTTTACATTTGGCACTACACATTCGGGCAGGCAGCGTTCTCCTGGCATCGGTCAGACTGCCAGATTGTGACGCTTGATTCATCACTCCAGGGAACACATTACCACTGCTCCAGAGTCCAATGGTGGTGAGCTTTACACCACTTGAGCCGATGCTTGGCATTGCGCATGGTGATCTTAGGCTTGTGTGTGACTGCTATGGAAAGCTATGTTGTTAAGCTCCCGATAAACATTTATTGTGCTGACGTTGCCTCCAGAGGCAGTTTGGAACTCGGTAGTGAGTGTTGCAACTGAGGACAGATGATTTTTACGAGCTACACGCTTCAACACTCCGCGGTCCCGTTCTGTGAGCTTGTGTGGCCTACCACTTAGCGGCTGAGCCTATGTTGCTCCTAGACAACTCCACTTCACAATAACAGCACTTACAGTTGACCTGGGGCAGCTCTAGCAGGACAGAAATTTGATGAACTGACTTGTCGGAAAGGTGGCATCCTGTGACGGTGCCATGTTGAAAGTCACTGAGCTCTTCAATATGGTCATTCTACTGCCAATGTTTGTCTATGGAGATTGCATGGCCCTGGCTGAAATAGCCAAATCCACTAATTTGAAGGGGTGGCTACGTACTTCTGTATATATAGTGTATGTGTAGTGTAATTGTTGTTTATTGATGTGTTCATGAGGGCTCATCTGTGAAAGAGACTGTGGTCTCAGCATGATTCCTTGCTTAAATAAAGGTTCAATGAAAATACAAATAAAATCCTCTTCCACTCAGGAACAGTGCTTCCAGTCTTTTCTCTCTTTTTCTCTTTCTTTCTGTCTGTCTTGTGTCAACCTCTCTATTTCTATATTTTGCTCTTTCCCTCTCTCTTCTCTGTCTCTTTCTCTCTCTCTCTTTCCCACTCTCTCACTCTTTCTCTCTCTCTCCTTCCTTCCCTCTCTCTCTTTCCCTCTCTCTCTTTCCCTCTCTCTTCTGTCTCTTTCTCTCTTTATGTGTCTCTCTCTTCTTTTTTCTGGCCCTCAGACGATGGTTTCAACAAGCAGCTTTACTTCACCATGTTAAGGCCGCATTAAAGAGACGCCCGTAGCAAATCCACTCTCAGTCCCGGCTTAGGGGCATTTTCAGGAATTTAGGACTTTTAGTCTTTTCCCTGAGGCAAATTGCCTGAGTGATAATGACATATTAAAGTGACCAAAAGACCAAAAAAAGTTCAGCTACTATAGTTATTCTGTCATCCAAGAACATAATCTCTATTGCCTCATGGAAATGGACAGAAGTCATTTCCATACCTTTTACAACCTGAATTACATTACATGCTCTTTTGACCAAACCAATCCTCAAGAATCACCATCCGTTTCATTTTTTGTTGTGGTTCAATTCCAACGCTAGCACATGATCACATCTAAATGAGCATCTGGTGTGATAGTGCTGGAATCTAACAACATAATGTGAAATGGCTGGTGGTCCCTGGTGATTCGTTTGGGAAAGACTGCAGCACAGTATTCTTAGGGGGACTGTTCTTTGGAGTATAACAGCAGTGTAACAGCAATACAGGTCATCTTGTAAATCCGATTAAGAATGGTTATTGTTTTGGAATAGCTCTTGAACCGTATCTGGATGAGGAGAAGACGGATGGTTATTGAAAAACAGTTGCTGCTAGTAATGAGGTATTGTGCATTCGGAAGATATTCAGACCCTTTCACCCTTTCACTTTCTCCACAGTTTGTTACGTTACAGCCGTATAAAAAATATTTAAAAAAATCTCTCATCAATCTACATATAATACCCCATAATGGCAAAGCGAAAATAGCCTTTTAGAAATGTTTGCAAATTTATTACAAATAATAAATTGCTGCTATTAATGAGGTAAACAGGTACTGTACCATACTGTTTTGCTACACACTGTTACTTCTCTTGATATCAACCCATAGTCAAAGCAATTAAGACCTTGTATAACCAGACAAATCTGTATTTGCACTGCATCAAACCCGACAAATATTCTAACACACAAACACAAGCTCTCACACTCACACTAACGACTACATCTGTGTAAACCAGTCAGTGGAGGATGCCCAGTGTGCCAGCCAGCTGTTAGTGAGATTACATGTTCTGTTAAATCACGATAAACACAGTCTTTTTCCCATGAACTGTTTTCAAACATTTTCTGCATTCCCTTCCACAGCCGTGGCTCATCAACAACTTTCTTATCAAGGATATTTCCAAAACTGATTCACACACAGTGGATTATTCCCCAGGGAAACATCCCAGTGAATAAAAACCTGAATTCCCATGGTAATGTGGGAAATGCAGCTGTATTGCTTGTACAGTAATATGACACTGAAATATGTCCTTCTGAAACACGACCTCCTTTAAATATTGCACTCAATTAAGGATCCTTGAACAAATCACCCTTGCTCGATACCTTACGGGTAAATCCATTTGAATTCAATCACTTTTTGACCTCTTTTGATTTTAACCAAACCTTTTATACATATTTGTCTATTGTGAACGTGCTCTGAAAGTTACTTTTTGGACCTAAATGACAAAACATTCAAGAGATAAAGTTGCTCAAAAGTTAACCCATTTTGCATACCCTACCATACCATGAGACGTTCATGTCTTCAACACTGGAAAAGATAAATGGTTGAGATTGATAAAAATGTTAAGTTTTAAAACATAGTTGTCAATCAATGTTATAATAGAAATGTTCAACTTTAATGTCAATTATTTAAAAAGGTGTAAAAATTGTTTTCATACTTGCATATGTTCGCTATTTTACATCATCAAAGGTTTGTGTGTAGTGCCCATCATCGGTTGAGACACAACATGTTCTTGAATACAGGGTGGGTGTCATGTTTTGGCTGATAAATGTGCTAACATGGGCATGAAATAGACATTTCAACTTTCAAATGGTACCACAAAGATGGTTGGTGGTCCACAAATCAGAGAATGTTGACTTGAATAGGAATATCTGTTGTTTTAAATTATACTGTCAGTCTTCCATATGAAATCATAGAAATATATGTAATAGAATAGACATAACTATTTAAGTTGACATTCAACGGTGGGTGGATTGGTGATCATCTTTGTGGTAGCAATTAGAATAGAAATGTAAATTCTATTTAAATGTCAATGTCAAATGCCAGCTAAATTGCAGTGGTCTGAAGAGAAATGTCCTTTCTATGAATTGTATTTCTATGATTGAAATGACACCCACCCTATTTTCAAGAGCATGTTGTCTCAAACGATGGCGGGAACAACACAAAAACCTCCAATTATATGAAATAGGAGTTTACACATTTTTAGATCATTTAAGTTAAAGGTTTAAAATCATGTACAATTTTCATCAAGAAATAATTCAATTGTTTGACAACAGTGTTTGTAATCAAAGGGATGCTGTCAAAAAGTGATTGAATGCAAATGGATTTACCCTGACATGAAAGGTAACCTAAGGCCTCCCTCTCTTGACTAGATGAAGACTTCCTCTCATTGCCCAAACCAAGCTGCCTTCAGTCTAAAACAAAAGGCTGCGTCTCAAATGCCACCCTATTCCCTGTAGTGCACTTATTTTGACCAATTGGGACTCAGACAAAATGTTACAGAGGGAGAGAGTGTGTCTGAAATATACACCATAATATCCCGTGTTTATCTTCCCATGCTAGTGGAAAGTCCTGTAGCAAGCATTAGCGGTCGTTAATGAGTCATACTGTAGCTTGATAACATGTGGTTATACTTAATGGTCTTATATACTGTATTTTATGTTGCCATCTACTGATAAGATCAGAAGAACTTCTGCCACCAGAAGTACGTTTTTTAGTAGTGTTGAAGTGTCAGGACCTAGCACCACAGTGAGTGTCTATAGAAGGTCACTCTTTTAGCCAGCTGTACTGTCGCATGTGAAAGTGGCGCAAGTGTTACATCTGACAAATGGGTGTAGAATGTTCTGTCAGCATTCACAGGGATAATTGACTATTCAAGCAGTGGTTTCTCCAGTCCTCTGGACACCCCTTGTATTTTTGTTGTCTTGGTCTCTGAAAAACGATCAACCTGTTGATGATTACATCATTTGGAAGCCTATTGCATCCATACAGTGTCACACCTGATCTGTTCCACCTGTCTTTGGGATTGTCTCCACCCCCTTCCAGGTGTCGCCCATCTTCCCCATTATCCCCTGTGTATTTATACCTGTGTTCTCAGGTTGTCTGTTGCCAATTCGTTTTGTTGCCAATTCGCCTGTTTCTTGCTCCTGTTTTTTTTTTTTGCTCCTTCCCAGTTTTGACAGTTCTGCATGACCCTGACCCTGACCCTGACCCTGACCCTGACCCTGACCCTGACCCTGACCCTGACCCTGCCGTTTTTGTACATTACCACACCTCACTGGATTTTTGACCCCTGCCTGCCCTGATCCTGCGTCTGCCGGCTGTTTTGGACCTTTTGCACCCTCTCTTGATTATTGACCCCTGACTGTGACCTGCCGTTTCCTGCCCCTGTATTAATTATTTATTTATTTGTATTTGACCTTTATTTAACTAGGCAAGTCAGTTAAGAAGAAATTCTTATTTTTATTATTAGAAATAAACATTTGTTTCTTCGACACTGTCTGCATCTGGGTCATACCTGATATACAGTATATTTTATATTCGTCCCTCTATCAGCATAACATTAAAAGATATAAAACAGATTTTTGAAACATTTATTATATCAATATTTAAACAAGGTCAGTATTGAAATAGTTGTTTTATTTTCAAGTGAGGACTCGCCTAATTGATTAAAAAAACAATACAGAGAGTCAGGAAATATGAGTTACGTAACGAGAGGAGAATTGACTGAGAAAACAGTACATTTCAATGTAGAGTGCATGTTCTTGGAATCTATCCATGGAATTCATTTCCCAAGCAATTACCACTTTGTCAAAGAATCTGGCTCTACGGTCAATATGATGTCAAGATGCCCTGGTGTCCTGGTAACCTTTTGTTAAGAATTTGCCATCTTATATTCTCGCTATTATAAGACAATCAGTATAGATTATTCCTAAATTAAATGTCAATGCCTAACAATGGATCTGTAAAATATGGCTGAAGGGAATGTAATAATGAAAAGATCATACAGAATTCACGATGAGAATAGCAAAGCCCAAGCCCTATCGTTATGAACTATAAATGAAGACACAACGTTATATTTATACTAGAGCAGCTATAGGATTCAGATAAGTTGCCTATGAAAATAGACCTACTGTCACACCTTGGTCTTAGTATTTTGTGTTTTCTTTAATTATTTGTTCAGGCCAGGGTGTGACATGGGGTTATTGTATTGTCGTATTGGGGTTTTTGTAGGCATTGGGATTGTGGTTTAGGAGTGTGTCTAGTATAGGCTTGGCTGCCTGAGGCGGTTCTCAATCAGAGTCAGGTGATTCTTGTTGTCTCTGATGGGGAACCTTATTTAGGTAGCCTGGGTTTCACTGTGTATTTCGTGGGTGATTGTTCCTGTCTCTGTGTAGTTTCACCAGATAGGCTGTAATAGGTTTCACATTCCGTTTGTTGTTTTGTATTTTGTATAGTTATTTCATGTGTCACTTTTTCCATTAAAGTCATGAGTAACCACCACGCCGCATTTCGGTCCGACTCTCTTTCGACAAACGAAGAACGACGTTACACCTACAGTATTTAGTCATATTGTTAAATAGTAAAACACTTACACAAATTACACAATGGACTAAATGGAATGTTGTGGTTGTTTTGAATGTGTAATGTCATAGAAACCAGCTGTTTGTCTGACAGAACTGGCACAAAGGCTTCGTTGAACAGGCCAAATACTGTATCACAATGGTGACGCCTAGCAGAGGAGCATGATGGGAGTATTCAATGGATATTCATCCTGCCCATGGGAACGTCAGTCTAAAAGAGCAGACGTTGAATATCCCTTTGAGTATGGTGAAGTTATTAATGACACTTTGGATGGTCTATCAACACACCCAGTCACTATAAATATGCAGGTGTCTTTCCTAACCCAGTTGCCGGAGAGGAAGGACACCGCTCAGGGATTTCACCACGAGGCCAATGGTGACTTTAAAACAGTTACAGTTTAATGGCTGTGGTAAGAGAAAACTGAGGATGGATAAAAAAATTAAAAAGTAGTTACTCCACAATACTAACCTAAATGACAGAGTGAAAAGAAGGAAGCCTGTACAGAATAAAAAATATTCCAAAACATGCATCCTGTTTGCGATAAGCCACTAAAGTACAACTGCGAAAAAAGAAAATGTTCTGAAAAGAAAGTGTTGTGTTTGGGGCTAATCCAACACAACCATCATTGCGTACCACTTCATATTTTCTGTGATAAGAAATAACTGGGGATGGATCAACAACATTATACTTACTCCACAATACTAACCTAATTGACAGAGTGAAAAGAAGGAAGCCTGTACAGAACTAAACTAAATTAAAATAAACGGAATGGCGCTAAGCACAAGGAAAATCCTAGAGGAAACATTGGTTCAGTTTGCTTTCCACCAGACACGGGGAAAGGCCAAATCTACACTAGAGTTGCTTACCCAACCTGCTCTCATAGCATTTCGTATTATTTTGTACGCAAATCTGAGACACTTCGTTTAATGTGATATGTTACATTTCATGTGGTATGTATTAATTTGTGGATGTCCGTCACCCATTTCATATGACGTGTTACAAATGTGTATAATATGTTATGATATTACTAAACATACAATATGTTACAAATTCAGTAAATGTACATTATGTTACAAATTTGCAAAAACGTATGACATGTTGGCTAGGTTACTGACGTTAGCTAGTTGGCTAACATTAGCTAGGCTAGGGATTAGGGTTAAGGTTAAGTAGAAAGGTTAGGTTAAAGGGTTAAGGTTATGATTATGGTTAGGGGAAGGGTTAGCTAACATGCTAAGTAGTTGCAAAGTAGCTAAAAAAGTAGTACTGTAAGTAGTTGAAAAGTTGCTAATTAGCTAAAATGCTAAAGTTGTCCATGATGAGATTCAAAACTTGCAACCTTTGTGTTGCTAGATGTTTGTGTTATACGCCTATCCATCCAACCCGACCAACCACCCTACTTTCGTATTTTGCCTTAAGTAACCATCTTTCTTATGTAACCATACCAAACATAATGTATCATACCAATTTCAGTGTCCCAGATTTACAAGAAGACGGTGAATGTTCTTGAGTGGCCTAGTTACAGATTTGACTTAAATTTTCATGAAAATCTATGGAAAGACCTAAAAATGGTTGTATAGCAATTATTAACAACTAAATTGACATAGCTTGAACAATTTTGAAAATATTAATTGGCAAATGTTGCATAATCCAGGTGTGGAAAGCTCCGAGAGACTGACCCAGAATGACTGCAATCACTGCCAAATGTGATTCTAACATGTATTGACTCAGGGGGTTCAGTACTTATCTAATCAGGAGATATTGCTGTTTTATTTTTTTATTTTATTTTTTTGTTCCACATTTACACGACAGGGCATTCTATAGAGATCGTTGACACAAAAAAAAGTCATTTCAATCCCATTTGAATCCCACTTTGTAACACAACAATATGGAAAAGGTCAACGGGTGTGAATACTTTCTGAAGGCACTGTATCCTCTGATGTCGTATCTGTATGTGACACCATCGGTGTACAGATAGGGGTTCGTAAGAGAAAGGCTAGATAGTCATGCTCTCTGAGGACTGAAGAGTAAAAATGTTGGAGGATAGAGGAGGATAGGCCTATAGAGGTTTGTCATTGTGACCACACTCTGCTCAGGAGGTTCACATTTACAGAATTCATGCATGGAACTCCCGATTCAAGAACGGACGGAACATAATGATAGATTATTGTCTCGTTCCAAGGCAGGGAGGATTTACATTTTTTAATACACCAGTTTTGTGTCATTTTCAAGTTACAGATGTAGAATAGAGTCAGGCTCCCATGTCATTACACAGTAGGAGTAAAGACAGACCCCCCCCCATGTTGACCTTTTTGGAAAATAATTTTGCTCTGTGTGTCTACGGAACATCCATTTGATATCACTGAGGCTCTAACCCCAGAAATAGACATCTGGCATGTCTTCAACAAAATAAATGAGAGACTGGGCGGAGCCAGAAGACTGAAAAAACAGCATTTCAAATAGGCTTCCATCCAAGTGCCTCCGCAATACGCACCACCGCACCTCCATTCCTCCCTCCCTTCCCCCCACAATTATTGCACTGTCAATGCACCCCTTGAACCAAAATGGCTTCTGCATTGAATAAGATATATTCCACATGAGGTAGACATTGTAAAAAAAGAAAAAAGAAAGTCATGTGGCTGAAAATTGACTGACCTACACCATGGAAACTTGGACCAATCACAACAGAGCGATTGGAGCATTCATTGAGTTGATTGTTCCCTGCCACTTAGGTACAATGTGGGGTGATTGAGCCTCAAAGAAGTGGTCTGTGTGCTATTCCAGGCATTGAATTGTGTCTATTCTCAAACACTCACTTTTGACATAGAGAGAAAAAAATCATGTTTTTAAATTGTATTTTCAATATTGTAGTACTTATACGTTAATAACGTATGAATGAAGTAGGCTAACCCACAGGGCACAGATGTCAGTTCAAATTGTAGTTTTGATTTCCATTTGGTTGAGTTTTCCACTAACGTGAATTCAACATGAAATCAACAAAAAAGGTCACTATGTCATTGGATTTAGGTTCAAAGTTGGGTGAAAGAAATACGAAATGCCCTTACGTTGATGATGTTTTGCAAATCCAATCAGTTTTCCACATTGATTGAACGTCATCACAGATGTTTTGGGGTTTGAAATAACGATGTTGATTCAACCAGTTTTTTCCTAGTGGGATAGCATAGCTGCCAATCATCGTATTCATATACGGATTGTGAACGTTCAAAACTATTATTATGTGATACATCATAATCCTATTCAAAGTGGAAGAGAAAAATAAATGCTTGCTTTCCTTAAGTTGCGAAAAATGGCTGTAAAATCACCATTACACCCCATCAATAATAATTTTGCTCATCCCTCTTAACCATACAATATTAATGCAGCTTGTTAGATCTTCCATTGATCCAAATGTTAGCACAGGCCTATAGCATATTAATATACATTCAACGTAGACACACCCTATACACACAAAGACAAGCTAGCAAGAGAACCCCCATAGCCTGGGGAGGATCTAGCTAGCACCAGCTAGCACCCTGCTGTGGTGACTCCCTCCATAGTGGGAGCTAATTGACGTGCGGGGACTAGCAAGTCAAGCCTCCCTTTCATCTGTACATGGATGAAGAAGCTTGAGCTGGGCTGGGGAAAAGGGACAGGAGGGGGGAGGGAACAGGAGTGGGGAGGCTGCCTAGTGCCGACACCCATAGACGGTCATGAAATATGTATGGTTGCCGAGCAGCAGGCAGCCAAAATTGATCAGAGGGCACCATTACGAAGCCACACCCCTATTTGGCTGCACCTGTGGACCCTTCCACTCCATTACTCCTCCATGATGATCAGAGAGAGGAGACATCCCCTGACGAGTTATAGCCACGCTCACACTGTGCCTTGGGCCGGTTTAGTTGGTCTTCTTTACTTTTATGGAACGGTGTTTGGCTGCTAACCTTCGATGTTATGCAGTGTCTTTGCTAAGGTCATTTGTATAGGGAGTGGACTTTAGTCTTCCCATGCAATACCGATATGAATACCGTGAAGTCAAAAGGATTACTTTTATTGATTAAATATGTAGAAATAGCTTGAAGAATTCTAACTTGCAGTTATGTTAGTGCCTTTATTCTGTCTATCGTGCTATACAATATGGCTTGAGTCAATCTAGTTGCAGAATTAACTTTAATAATCATGCCATGCATAATATACATTGAATAACAGTCATGGGTAGCAGTGCTGGTCTTTAGCATAGCCATGACCCGTATCTGGTGTCTGTGTTTGCACACAGGAAAAGGTCCACATGTAATCCTCTGGCAGCTGTCAGGCTGCGCATTCTAAATCATTTCATGCATTGTTAGCTGCCCCTCGATAACATAGAATAGTAATCAAATCAAATCAATAGTAATTGCACAAACGTGAAGGAGGACGGCGTGAGATGTGTGTACCATTGGTGAACCCAATTTCCAGTTGTCGTGTGACGATAATCCACATGGACAGGTGAATTGAAGAGAATACCCTTGCAGATTGCATGTGTTTCGGTTAATCAATGGGTTGCAGCTGGGAGGTGGAGTGAGCCCTACTTACCCTCTGCTCTGACTGAAAGACATAGTCCTGACACTCTTCTAACGTTTTTAATCACAGATCTGAGGAGACTGGTGAGAAGAGCAACATGGTGGACATGGACAGGGTTCTGGATTTTGAGAGTTGGAGAAGCATCGCTCCAAACCCAATGATTCCTTATCTATACAGTGCCATCTGTCAAGGCTTGTCACTCCAGAGCAGTAATCACCTTGAAGGGATGGAGGGTGGTAGGTAGGAATGCCTTTTTTAGAAAAGGTGGACAGCCACTGAGAGACTATTGATTGCCTTCAAAGTAATTGAACTCTGGGATAGAGGTAAAATAATCTGTTTATGGCCCTAGAATCACCATCAGTCCCAGTCTAAACCTATGAGCCTTCATAGACATTATGGCTATTATCATAATACATACCGGTATACTATAATTGCTATGATGATATACTATCATTGTATTATTGTCATCAACAATCATGGGCAGTACTTTTCTTTTTGCCAGTTACACTGTGGAATTGCTATCACATTTGTTTTATAGTTTCCGACAGTATGGGACAATGCGTTTCCATCTGCTGCATTCGTCAAATTGGGCCTCTGATTTTATAGAATAGTGCATTATGTACTGTCTGTAATGAGTGGATGGCACTGCAGGCTCAATAACTCTGTCTGATTACAAATTGATTGCAGGTGTCACGAACGTCGTCAGGGAAATGACCGGACCAAGGTGCAGCGTGGTGAGCATACATTTATTTTTATTATGAATGTCACCAACAAAAACAAGAAAACGAATGTGACGCTTACTAGGGCTATACAGGCCCCTAACAAAGACAACTACCCACAACTAAGGTGGAAAAACAGGCTGCCTAAGTATGATTCCCAATCAGAAACAATGATAGACAGCTGTCCCTAATTCAGAACCATACCCGGCCAAAACATAGAAACAGAAAACATAGAAATAAAGAAACTAGAATGCCCACCCTAATCACACCCTGGTCTAACCAAAATAGAGAATAAAAGCCACTCTATGGCCAGGGCGTCACAGCAGGCCTCGAATCACTCCATTTCTGTTTATTGGTATTCCTCGGATTAAAGTTTGTCGCCTACTGCATCTGTTCCGCTCATTTCTATCTCCCTGCTGAAAAAACATTTATTCAATGTTTGATATTTGCATACAAATGAAGAACGTTCTATTGAGAAGTTTTACAAATCAATGACCAGTGGTGGAAAAAGTAGCCAATTGTTATAGTTGAGTAAAAGTAAAGATACCTTAATAGAAAATGAAAAAGGTTAAAGTCAACAAGTAAAATACTACTTGTGTAAAAGTAAAAAAATATTTAGTTTTAAATATACTTAAGTATCAAAAGTAAATGTAAATGTATAAATCATTTCACATTTCCTATATTAAGCAAACCACACAGCTCAATTTTCTCATTTTTAAAATGTACAGATAGCCAGGGGCCACTCCAAGACATCATTTACAAACTAAGCATTTGTGTTTAGGGAGTCCGACAGATCAGAGGTAGTAGGGATGACCAGGGATGTTCTCTTCATAAGTGTATGAATTGGACCATTTTCCTGTCCTGCAAAGCATTCAAAATGTAATGAATACTTTTGGTAGTCAGGGAAAATGTATGGATTAAAAAGTACATTGTTTTCTTTAGGAATGTAGTTAAGTAAAAGTAGTCAAACATATGCATAGTAAATTACATATACTCCAAAAAAACGACTTTTGCAGTACTTTAAAGTATTTTCACTTAAGTACTTTACACCACTGTCAATGACTCAGGCGTTTAAAGACCAAGAAGTTTCACCTTGGTTTCCCATGTCATTATTGGAAAAGTGTGCACTTGTAAGCTAAGTATTTACTTCATGTTAACAGTACAACTTCATCATCTTCACCTCATCATGCAACTTTAAAGAACTCTGCCAAGCTTATATAACCGGATGTCGATACAAACAGATTACAAAAGTTCTTAGAATATTCAACATTCGGTCCTGTATCTATAGGTACAAAGATGTGCCAGTCTGAAAAGTCTCCAAGGCAACCACGACCATGACACGCTGAGTTGAATTTCATTGTGGACACCAAGGCTGTGGGATGCTTGGCGCATTGTTAGATGTCATCTTATTTCCTCCCACTGTTTCCACTTCTTGTACTGGAATCCCGAGTGGTCTAAGACATCTCAGTGCAAAAGGCGTAACTGCAGTAACTGGTTTGAATCCAGGCTGCATCACATCTGTCCGTGATTGGGATTCCCAAAGGGTGGTGCACAATTGGCCCAGCTTCATCTGGGTGTGGCCGGGGTAGGCTGTCATTGTAAATAAGAATTTGTTCTTAACTCGTTAAAGAAATAAATAGTGTCAGTGAAGCGTGTCATAACAAACATAGGGAAGTAGTTAGATTTGTTAACGTGTGTTTAATAGAGCCTGTTGTTTATGTCAAGTACATGTAAAACGTAGATATGATTACAGCAAGCTTCTCAGTACTTCTGTTTAGAAATATTGAATCAATTTTACTGGAGCTGACTTCATTCTACAAATGTCCTTGACAGCTTGAAAAGCAGATGGAGGTATACAGTATAAATAACTTGTTCATTTGTACAGGTTTATTCATGAAGAGGATGTTGGGTGAAGTTCAGGACCAAAGTTACATAACATAATTTCCCACAATGGAAAAAAAATGAAAGTTATTGACAACACAATTTAGAATAGATTACATATCTCTTTTGTCTACTTAACACCCTGAGTGTATCAATCTCTACATGTTTTTAATTGGTTGTAAAAATGATACTAAAATATACTTAATTCTCAGTTTCATGAAGAAAGACCATAGTGGCCTACCAACTTTAATTCAATACAGTGGAGCAAAAAAGTATTTAGTCAGCCACCAATTGTGCAAGTTCTCCCACTGAAAAAGATGAGAGAGGCCTGTAATTTTCATCATAGGTACATTTCAACTATGACAGACAAAATTAGGGAAAAAATCCAGAAAATCACATTGTAGGATTGTGTTTGGAATAAGTTGTCTAAATATGTATATTTCCCTAAAAGAAGACCAAAAGGTCCACAGGCTGACATTTATGGAGCAACATCTTGAAAAATAAAAGACGTCGTTGGAGGCCAAAATCGAAATGATGAGCCAAAGAAGAACAACGCAGACAAGCAGTGGACGGAAAAGGGTTTTCCCCTTGTCTCTGCTTTATACGACTGAGAATTGACCCATGTCTCATTAAAAATGCCCTTTCTTTCACTGTTCTGTCATTTTTTGTGTGCCTGAGCAGTAATTTGTTCCAGGGGCGTTGATGCGCATGTAGTGCGTAGCACCCTAATGGATATGTGAGGGGGTGGTCTGTCTACTGAGGGCCTGGCAGTAGCTCCTACCTATGACTCAGCCATTCAGAGCCGGCCTGCATACAGGTTTTTCTCTCTTCCTGTTCTGATCACTGTTTCAAGGTGATAACGTGTGCTGTTAAAACATGCTTTCATAAAAGCCCACTTTTGTTATGTGTTGGTCTGTTATACAGTTAGAGTACATCACACATTGCAGGTAGTTGTTCATAATGAAAGGTTTCTGTTTATCACAGTATGAAAAACAAATAACACTGAAAATAACTCACAAATACTATTAGATTACAAAATAGATATATTAATTTATTGTACATTTATTGTACAAGTAACTGCCAAAATAAGGGAAACACCAACATATTTAATTAACCTTTATTTAACTAGGCAAGTCGAGTTAAGAACACATTTTTATTTACAAAGACTGGCCTACCCTGGCCAAACCCCGCCCTATGGGACTCCCAATCACGGCCGCTTGTGTGACAGCCTGGAATCTACCCAGGGTCTGTAGTGACATCTCTAGCACAGACCGTTGCGTCACTCGGGAGCCCCATAATGGGGCAATTAAATATAAAGTATCTTAATAGGGTGTTGGGCTGCCACGAGTCAGATCAGCTTCTATGCACCTTGGCATAGATTCTACAAGTGGCTGGAACTTCCCGTTCCAACTCCACTCCACAAGAAATACCATCATTTGGTGTTTTGCTGATGACGGTGGAAAACGCTGTCTCAGGCGCCGCTCCGGAATCTCACATAAGTGTTCAATTGGGTTGCAATCTGGTGACTGCGACGGCCATGGCATATGGGTTACATCGTTTTCATGCTCATCAAACCATTCGGTGACCATTCGTGCCCTGTGGACGTGGGCATTGTCATCCTATGGGGGCATAGTATTGGTTGACAAAATAATGGCCTGCCCACCATATTTATACATGACCCTATGCATGATGGGATGTTATTTGTGTCATGACTTCCGTCGATGTCACCGGCCTTCTAGCTATCACTGATCCACTTTTCATTTTCCATTTGTTTTGTCTTTGTTTTCTACACACCTGGTTTTTATTCCCCTCATGACATGTTCATTATTTAACCTCCGGGTTCCCCCATGTTTTGTGTGTGTGTTTGTTTTACTGTCAGGCTATGATTCTGACGGCGGGTATTATTGTTGCCGGGTTTTGTTGTTCCATCTGTTTATTCATGGTTCCGGTATTTTTCCTGCACCATTGTATTGTTTGTTCTGGTGTTTACTTTATTAAATACCTTGTCCACGCATCTCAGCTCTCCTGCGCCTGACTCCTTTTCACCAGTTACCCACTGCCTTGACAATTTGCTTAATTAACTCAGGAACCACACATGTGTGGAAGCACCTGCTTTCAATATACTTTGCATCTCTCATTTACTCAAGTGTTTCCATTATTTTGGCAGTTACCTGTATTTCCTTTCTGTCATGTGCTGTACACACAGCCAACCCACACACATGCATACAAACTACACCTGCTATAGCTGCACCACTCGCAATAGCAAAGCTAGCATAGCATTACATTATTAGTAATTTAGCAGACGCTCTTATCCAGAGTGTGCGCATACATTTCATACTTTTCAACATGCGATTACAGTGCTACATGTGTTGATTTGGTTTAATTTACTGCATGTTTGAGGGGTGGAATAAACATAGGAGAAAACTCTCAGAAGAGAACCAATTAGGAATGATCTCAGGTTTGCTAAAACCTGTTAGTGATGCTCAGAAGCTGTTGTTGAGGCAACACTCCATAATTAGTGTGGCTTTCAATTAATGATTATTCTCCACTGAAGTGTTGTTATGCGGCTAGTGCCACTTATGCAATTTTCAATATCCAGTCAACATATCAAGCATACACTCCTCTCTGTATTAATTTCCACAGTGAAGCTAAAACGTAAAAATGTGTCTCTATACTCCAGCATTTTGGAATTGAGTTCAAATATCTCACATCTGGCAACAGTACAGAATGTCACCTTTTATTTTAGGTTATTTTCATACATACTGTATCTGTTGTACCATTTAGAAATTAAATCACTTCATGTATCTAATCCCCCCCCCATTTAGAATGTCACAAATATTTGGACATTCTCTGACTTCAGGCGCCTACAGAGCTGGCCGCCTCGCTTCGCGTTCCTAGGAAACTATGCAGTTTTTTGTTTTTTTACGTGTTATTTCTTAGATTAGTACCCCAGGTCATATTAGGTTTCATTACATACAGTCGAGAAGAACTACTGAATATAAGATCAGCGTCAACTCACCATCAGTACGACCAAGAATATGTTTTCCGCGACGCGGATCCTGTGTTCTGCCTTACAAACAGGACAACGGAATGGATCGCATGCAGCGACCCAAGAAAACGACTCCGAAAAAGAGGGGAACGTAGCGGTCTTCTGGTCAGACTCCGAACAAGGGCACATCGCGCACCACTCCCCGGCATTCTTCTTGCCAATGTCCAGTCTCTTGACAACAAGGTTGACAAAATCCGAGCAATGGTGGCATTCCAGAGGGACATCAGAGACTGCAACGTTCTCTGCTTCACGGAAACATGTCTTACTGGGAAGACGCTATCCGATGCGGTGCAGCCAACGGGTTTCTCCACGCATCGCGCTGACAGAAACAAACATCTTTCTGGTAAGAAGAGTGGTGGGGGCGTATGCCTCATGACTAACGAGACATGGTGTGATGAAGGAAACATACAGGAACTCAAATCCTTCTGTTCACCTGATTTAGAATTCCTCACAATCAAATGTAGACCGCATTATCTTCCAAGAGAATTCTCTTCGATTATAATCACAGCCGTATATATCCCCCCCCAAGCAGACACATCGATGGCTCTGAACAAACTTTATTTAACTCTTTGCAAACTGGAAACCATTTATCTGGAGGCTGCATTCATTGTAGCTGGGGATTTTAACAAAGCTAATCTGAAAACAAGACTCCCTAAATTTTATCAGCATATCGATTGCGCAACCAGGGGTGGTAAAACCTTGGATCATTGTTACTCTAACTTCCGCGATGCATATAAGGCCCTGCCCCGCCCCCCTTTCGGAAAAGCTGACCAGGACTCCATTTTGTTGATCCCTGCCTACAGGCAGAAACTAAAACAAGAGGCTCCCACGCTGAGGTCTGTCCAATGCTGGTCAGACCAAGCTGACTCCAAACTCCAAGACTGCTTCCATCACGTGGACTGGGACATGTTTCATATTGCGTCAGATAAAAATATTGACGAATACGCTGATTCGGTGTGCGAGTTCATTAGAACGTGCGTCGAAGATGTCGTTCCCATAGCAACGATAAAAACATTCCCTAACCAGAAACCGTGGATTGATGGCAGCATTCGCGTGAAACTGAAAGCGCGAACCACTGCTTTTAATCAGGGCAAGGTGTCTGGCAACATGACTGAATACAAACAGTGAGCTATTCCCTCCGCAAGGCTATTAAACAAGCTAAGCATCAGTACAGAGACAAAGTGGAATCTCAATTCAACGGCTCAGACACAAGAGGCATGTGGCAGGGTCTACAGTCAATCACGGACTACAAGAAGAAACCCAGCCCAGTCACGGACCAGGATGTCTTGCTCCCAGGCAGACTAAATAACTTTTTTGCCCGCTTTGAGGACAATACAGTGCCACTGACACGGCCTGCAACGAAAACATGCGGTCTCTCCTTCACTGCAGCCGAGGTGAGTAAGACATTTAAACGTGTTAACCCTCGCAAGGCTGCAGGCCCAGACGGCATCCCCAGCCGCGCCCTCTGAGCATGCGCCCTCAGAGCATGCGCAGACCAGCTGGCCGGTGTGTTTACGGACATATTCAATCAATCCCTATACCAGTCTGCTGTTCCCACATGCTTCAAGAGGGCCACCATTGTTCCTGTTCCCAAGAAAGCTAAGGTAACTGAGCTAAACGACTACCGCCCCGTTGCACTCACTTCCGTCATCATGAAGTCCTTTGAGAGACTAGTCAAGGACCATATCACCTCCACCCTACCTGACACCCTAGACCCACTCCAATTTGCTTACCGCCCAAATAGGTCCACAGACGATGCAATCTCAACCACACTGCACACTGCCCTAACCCACCTGGACAAGAGGAATACCTATGTGAGAATGCTGTTCATCGACCACAGCTCGGCATTCAACATCATAGTACCCTCCAAGCTCGTCATCAAGCTCGAGACCCTGGGTCTCGACCCCGCCCTGTGCAACTGGGTACTGGACTTCCTGATGGGCCGCCCCCAGGTGGTGAGGGTAGGCAACAACATCTCCTCCCCGCTGATCCTCAACACGGGGGCCCCACAAGGGTGCGTTCTGAGCCCTCTCCTGTACTCCCTGTTCACCCACGACTGCGTGGCCACGCACGCCTCCAACTCAATCATCAAGTTTGCGGACGACACAACAGTGGTAGGCTTGATTACCAACAACGACTGGACGGCCTACAGGGAGGAGGTGAGGGCCCTCGGAGTGTGGTGTCAGGAAAATAACCTCACACTCAACGTCAACAAAACTAAGGAGATGATTGTGGACTTCAGGAAACAGCAGAGGGAACACCCCCCCTATCCACATCGATGGAACAGTAGTGGAGAGGGTAGCAAGTTTTAAGTTCCTCGGCATACACATCACAGACAAACTGAATTGGTCCACTCACACTGACAGCGTCGTGAAGAAGGCGCAGCAGCGCCTCTTCAACCTCAGGAGGCTGAAGAAATTAGGCTTGTCACCAAAAGCACTCACAAACTTCTACAGATGCACAATCGAGAGCATCCTGGCGGGCTGTATCACCGCCTGGGACGGGAACTGCTCCGCCCTCAACCGTAAGGCTCTCCAGAGGGTAGTGAGGTCTGCACAACGCATCACCGGGGGCAAACTACCTGCCCTCCAGGACACCTACACCACCCGATGTTACAGGAAGGCCATGAAGATCATCAAGGACATCAACCACCCGAACCACTGCCTGTTCACCCCGCTATCATTCAGAAGGCGAGGTCAGTACAGGTGCATCAAAGCTGGGACCGAGAGACTGAAAAACAGCTTCTATCTCAAGGCCATCAGACTGTTAAACAGCCACCACTAACATTGAGTGGCTGCTGCCAACACACTGTCATTGACACTGACCCAACTCCAGCCACTTTAATAATGGGAATTGATGGGAAATGATGTAAATATATCACTAGCCACTTTAAACAATGCTACCTTATATAATGTTACTTACCCTACATTATTCATCTCATATGCATACGTATATACTGTACTCTACATCATCGACTGCATCCTTATGTAATACATGTATCACTAGCCACTTTAACTATGCCACTTTGTTTACTTTGTCTACATACTCATCTCATATGTATATACTGTACTCGATACCATCTACTGTATGCTGCTCTGTACCATCACTCATTCATATATCCTTATGTACATATTCTTTATCCCCTTACACCATGGGTGTTAAACTCTGGCCCGTGGGCCAAATTTGGCCCGCAGGGTAATTATATTTGGCCCGCGAGACAATACCAAATTACTACTAGAGCTGGCCCGCCTGTATTATACAGCGCATTCACCACTAATACTACGAATCCCATAATGCTCTGCTGTTTTCGCGCGCCAATCAGGACAGGACCCAGAAACGCTCTCTCCTCTGTGACAGTAGTCATAGCAACATAGACGCTACAACTGTCAGCGAGCTAACCCTTCCCAAAAATGGCGAAAAGAAAGGCAGAAAACAGGAGCTTTCTGGACAAGTGGGAGGCAGAATATCTGTTTACATATGTAAAAGACAAACCTGTTTGTCTTGTTTGTGGAGTCAACGTGGCTGTAAGTAAGGAGTACAACATTAGACGACACTATGAAACGAAACACCATGACAAATACAAGGACCTGGACATGACTCAAAGGAGCCAGAAAGTAGAGGAGATGAAAAGAAGTTTGGTTTCACAACAGAATATGTTTAAAAAAGCCACATCACAAAGCGAGGCTGCTGTAAAGGCTAGTTATATAGTGGCAGCAGAGATCTTTAATGAGGGAGAGTTCATGAAAAAGTGCATGATGAAGGTTTGTGACCTCGTATGCCCAGAGAAAAAACAAGCATTTTCAAACGTGAGCCTGAGCAGGAACACAGTAGCTGATCGCACATGTGATCTTGCCACCAATCTGTATGACCAGCTGATGGAAAAGGGAAAAGATTTTGTTGCGTTCTCCCTCGCTGTGGATGAGAGCTGCGACGCATCTGATACTGCTCAGCTGTCAGTCTTCATCCGTGGAGTGGACTCAAATCTGTGTGTTACGGAGGAGCTATTAGGATTCAAATCAATGCATGGCACAATCACAGGAAAGGAAATCTTTGAGGAGGTTTCCAAATGTGTAACTGAAATAAAGCTGCCGTGGGATAAACTCGTTGGATTAACGACAGATGGTAAGCCAGCGATGTGCGGTAAAAAGAGTGGACTGGTGGGCATGGTTCGGGAGAAGATGCGGGAAGAGAACTGTGCAGGTGAGCTAACTGTTTACCACTGCATCATACATCAGGAAGCACTGTGTGCCAAAGCCCTAAAGATGGAACATGTTATGACCACAGTAACACAGGTAGTTAACTTTATAAGAGCCAAAGGTCTAAATCACCGCCAGTTTAAATCTTTTCTGGAGGAGTGTGGTTCGGAATACGCAGACGTGCCGTATCACACAGGGGTGAGATGGCTAAGCAGAGGAAAAGTACTGAACAGATGTTTCGAGCTGCGTGAGGAAATATGTCAATTCCTGGAAACCAAAGGGAAGGATACAGCAGAGCTCCAGGAGCAAAAGTTCCTGTGTGAGCTGGCCTTTCTCTGTGACATCTCGAGACATCTCGATGTGCTGAACCTGCAGCTTCAGGGGCGGGGGCGCATCATCACAGACATGTACGCTGCAGTGAGGGCCTTCAAAACTAAACTGTGCCTGTGGGAGAATCAGATGCTGCAAGGAAACCCTTGCCATTTTCCCTGCTGCCAATCCATAAAAGCGCAGATCTCTAGCGCTGTGTGCCCATGCGCACAGTTTGCTGAAAAACTCAGTGTTCTCGCCGCTGAGTTTAGCCGGCGATTTGCCGACTTCGATGCCCAGAAATGCAAGTTTGAACTGCTTAGTAATCCCTTCGCAGTTGATGTGGAAAATGCACCAACCAACATCCAAATGGAGCTGATTGAACTCCAGTGCAACGACACGCTGAAGTCAAAGTATGATGCTGTGGGCGCCGCACAGTTTCCACGGTTCATCCCTGACACAATGCCTCAGCTCCGCACCCAAGCTGCTCAGATGCTCTCCATGTTCGGCAGCACTTATCTATGCGAGCAACTTTTCTCCTCGATGAAGATGACCAAAACAACTCACAGGAGACGTCTGACTGATGAACATCTTCGCTCGATACTGAGGATTTCTTCAGCTCAGAGCTTGAGGCCAGACATTGATGAACTAGCATCCAAGAAGCGATGCCAGGTATCTGGCTTGGGCACATCAGATTAGACCAGTGTGCAATAATGAACGTTTTCTTTATGCACTTTTTCTTGCTACAAGGCATGGGCTTGAATGGTTGATTGATTTATTATCATTTTATTTGTAAAATTATTAGCCAGTGGAAAAAGTTTATTTTGGTATTTAAATCAGAAGGCTGCAAACAGAAAAGAGGCATACAATTTTTTATTTAAATTTTATTTATTTAATAAATGAATGCCATTGATGTGTTTTTTCATTTGAAATTTGATTTTGCATGTCTCCACTATTAAATTATATATTGTATGGTAATAAGCGATGCTTGTTCCATATTCAATGTTAAAGCAAAACTTGTTTGGGTCCATATTAAAAGGTTAATTTGTTCAATGTTGGCCCGTGACTTTGTTCAGGTTTTACATTTTGGCCCACTGGGTATTTGAGTTTGACCCCTGCCTTACACTGTGTATAAGACAGTAGTTTTGGAATTGTTAGTTAGATTACTTGTTGGTTATCACTGCATTGTCGGAACTAGAAGCACAAGCATTTCGCTACACTCGCATTAACATCTGCTAACCATGTGTATATGACAAATAACATTTGATTTGATTTGATTTGATTTTGATTTATAGTGTATTAAAGTAGGCAAACGTGTAGTATTTGGTCTGATATTCGTAGCACGCAATGACTACATCAAGCTTGTGACTCTACAAACTTGTTTGATGCATCAGCAGTTTGTTTTGGTTGTGTTTCATGTTTTGCTCAATAGGAACTGAACGGTGAATGGTATTGTGTCAATTTGGAGTCACTTTTATTGTAAATAAGAAGTCTACATTTTACATGAATGTGAATGCTCCCATGATTAGAAATCCTCATGAATGAGTAGCGAATGATGATGATTGAGAATGTTACAGAGGCACAAAGATCATACCTCCCAAAGAATGATTACCTCCCCTGTTATTGGTAATGGTGAGAAGTGTCATGTTTTGTCTTATATTGTCTTGTCATTTTGCTTTTCCTTCTGTTCGTTTTCCCCCTGCTGGTCTTTTTAGGTTCGTTCCCCTTTTTTCTCTCTCCCTCCCTCTCTCTCTTCTCTCTATCGTTCCGTTCCTGCTCCCAGCTGTTCCTATTCCCCTAATCAATCATTTAGTCTTCCCACACCTGTTCCCTATCTTTTCCCCTGATTAGAGTCCCTATTTCTCCCCTTGTTTTCCGTTTCAGTCCTGTCGGATCCTTGTATACTGTTCACCGTGCTGTGTCTTTGTATCGCCCTGTCGTGTCGTGTTTCCCTCAGATGCTGCGTGGTGAGCAGGTGTCTGAGTCTGCTACGGTCAAGTGCCTTCCCGAGGCAACCTGCAGTTCATTATCGAGTCTCCAGTCAGTTCTCGTGATTACGAGTGAAATTGTTTCTTATGCTTTATTTACCGCTCCGATTTGTCTAGGAGTATTGCTATTTCCTTAAACTGGATTAAAGACTCTGTTTTCGCCAAGTCGCTTTTGGGTCCTCATTCACCTGCATAACAGAAGGATCCGACCAAAGAATGGACCCAGCGACTACAGACGCTCGTAACACTGCCGTCGAGATCCAAGGAGCCATGCTCGGCAGACACGAGCAGGAATTGTCTGCTGCTCGTCATGCCATGGAGAACCTGGCCGCTCAGGTTTCCGACCTCTCTGGACAGTTCCAGAGTCTTCGTCTCGTGCCACCTGTTACTTCCTGGTCTGCCGAGCCTCCGGAACCTAGGGTTAATAACCCACCTTGCTACTCCGGGCAGCCCACGGAGTGCCGCTCCTTTCTCACCCAGTGTGATATTGTGTTCTCTCTCCAACCCAACACATACTCTAGAGAGAGAGCTCGGGTTGCTTACGTCATTTCACTCCTTACTGGCCGGGCTCGAGAGTGGGGCACAGCTATCTGGGAGGCAAGGGCTGATTGTTCTAACAATTACCAGAACTTTAAAGAGGAGATGATTCGGGTTTTTGACCGTTCAGTTTTTGGTAGGGAGGCTTCTAGGGCCCTGGCTTCCCTATGCCAAGGTGATCGATCCATAACGGATTACTCTATAGAGTTTCGCACTCTTGCTGCCTCTAGTGACTGGAACGAGCCGGCGCTGCTCGCTCATTTTCTGGAGGGACTCCACGCAGTGGTTAAAGATGAGATTCTCTCCCGGGAGGTTCCTTCCAGTGTGGACTCTTTGATTGCTCTCGCCATCCGCATAGAACGACGGGTAGATCTTCGTCACCAAGCTCGTGGAAGAGAGCTCGCGTCAACGGTGTTTCCCTGCTCCGCATCGCAACCATCTCCCTCCTCTGGCTCAGAGACTGAGCCCATGCAGCTGGGAGGTATTCGCATCTCGACTAAGGAGAGGGAACGGAGGATCACCAACCGCCTGTGCCTCTATTGCGGACTTGATGGACATTTTGTCAATTCATGTCCAGTAAAGCCAGAGCTCATCAGTAAGCGGAGGGCTACTGGTGAGCGCTACTACTCAGGTCTCTCCATCTAGATCCTGTACTACTATGTCGGTCCATCTACGCTGGACCGGTTCGGGTGCTACATGCAGTGCCTTGATAGACTCTGGGGCTGAGGGTTGTTTCATGGACGAAGCATGGGCTCGGAAACATGACATTCCTTTCAGACAGTTAGACAAGCCTACGCCCATGTTCGCCTTAGATGGTAGTCATCTTCCCAGTATCAGATTTGAGACACTACCATTAACCCTCACAGTATCTGGTAACCACAGTGAGACTATTTCTTTTTGATTTTTCGTTCACCTTTTACACCTGTTGTTTTGGGTCATCCCTGGCTAGTATGTCATAATCCTTCTATTAATTGGTCTAGTAATTCTATCCTATCCTGGAACGTTTCTTGTCATGTGAAGTGTTTAATGTCTGCCATCCCTCCCATTTCTTCTGTCCCCACTTCTCAGGAGGAACCTGGCGATTTGACAGGAGTGCCGGAGGAATATCATGATCTGCGCACGGTCTTCAGTCGGTCCCGAGCCAACTCCCTTCCTCCTCACCGGTCGTATGATTGTAGTATTGATCTCCTTCCGGGGACCACTCCTCCTCGGGGTAGACTATACTCTCTGTCGGCTCCCGAACGTAAGGCTCTCGAGGATTATTTGTCTGTGTCTCTTGACGCCGGTACCATTGTGCCTTCTTCCTCTCCGGCCGGGGCGGGTTTTTTTTTTGTTAAGAAAAAGGACGGTACTCTGCGCCCCTGCGTGGATTATCGAGGGCTGAATGACATAACGGTTAAGAATCGTTATCCGCTTCCCCTTATGTCATCAGCCTTCGAGATTCTGCAGGGAGCCAGGTGCTTTACTAAGTTGGACCTTCGTAACGCTTACCATCTCGTGCGCATCAGAGAGGGGGACGAGTGGAGAACGGCGTTTAACACTCCGTTAGGGCATTTTGAGTACCGGGTTCTGCCGTTTGGTCTCGCCAATGCGCCAGCTGTTTTTCAGGCATTAGTTAATGATGTTCTGAGAGACATGCTGAACATCTTTGTTTTTGTCTACCTTGACGATATCCTGATTTTTTCACCGTCACTCGAGATTCATGTTCAGCACGTTCGACGTGTTCTCCAGCGCCTTTTAGAGAATTGTCTCTACGTGAAGGCTGAGAAGTGCTCTTTTCATGTCTCCTCCGTTACTTTTCTCGGTTCCGTTATTTCCGCTGAAGGCAATCA
The DNA here is from genome assembly GCF_021184085.1 of Oncorhynchus gorbuscha. NCBI lineage: Eukaryota > Metazoa > Chordata > Actinopteri > Salmoniformes > Salmonidae > Oncorhynchus > Oncorhynchus gorbuscha. Next base: position 39,307,272 of record NC_060195.1, on the reverse strand, counting down.
GATGGATTCCGCTAAGGTCCAAGCTGTCAGTGATTGGCCCGTTCCAAGGTCACGTGTCGAGTTGCAGCGCTTTCTAGGTTTCGCTAATTTCTATCTGCGTTTCATTCGTAATTTCGGTCAAGTTGCTGCCCCTCTCACAGCTCTTACTTCTGTCAAGACGTGTTTTAAGTGGTCCGGTTCCGCCCAGGGAGCTTTTGATCTTCTAAAAGAACGTTTTACGTCCGCTCCTATCCTCGTTACTCCTGACGTCACTAGACAATTCATTGTCGAGGTTGACGCTTCAGAGGTAGGCGTGGGAGCCATTCTATCCCAGCGCTTCCAGTCTGACGATAAGGTTCATCCTTGCGCTTATTTTTCTCATCGCCTGTCGCCATCTGAACGCAACTATGATGTGGGTAACCGCGAACTGCTCGCCATCCGCTTAGCCCTAGGCGAATGGCGACAGTGGTTGGAGGGGGCGACCGTTCCTTTGTCGTTTGGACAGACCATAAGAACCTTGAGTACATCCGTTCTGCCAAACGACTTAATGCTCGTCAAGCTCGTTGGGCGTTGTTTTTCGCTCGTTTCGAGTTTGTGATTTCTTACCGTCCGGGTAGCAAGAACACCAAGCCTGATGCCTTATCCCGTCTTTTTAGTTCTTCTGTGGCTTCTACTGATCCCGAGGGATTCTTCCTTATGGGCGTGTTGTCGGGTTGACAGTCTGGGGAATTGAAAGACAGGTTAAGCAAGCACTCACGCACACTGCGTCGCCGCGCGCTTGTCCTAGTAACCTTCTTTTCGTTCCTGTTTCCACTCGTCTGGCTGTTCTTCAGTGGGCTCACTCTGCCAAGTTAGCTGGTCATCCCGGTGTTCGAGGCACTCTTGCTTCTATTCGCCAGCGCTTTTGGTGGCCGACTCAGGAGCGTGACACGCGCCGTTTCGTGGCTGCTTGTTCGGACTGCGCGCAGACTAAGTCAGGTAACTCTCCTCCTGCCGGTCGTCTCAGACCGCTCCCCATTCCTTCTCGACCATGGTCTCACATCGCCCTAGACTTCATTACCGGTCTGCCTTTGTCTGCGGGGAAGACTGTGATTCTTACGGTTGTCGATAGGTTCTCTAAGGCGGCACATTTCATTCCCCTCGCTAAACTTCCTTCCGCTAAGGAGACGGCACAAATCATCATCGAGAATGTGTTCAGAATTCATGGCCTCCCGTTAGACGCCGTTTCAGACAGAGGCCCGCAATTCACGTCACAGTTTTGGAGGGAGTTCTGTCGTTTGATTGGTGTGTCCGTCAGTCTCTCTTCCGGGTTTCATCCCCAGTCTAACGGTCAAGCAGAGAGGGCCAATCAGACGATTGGTCGCATACTACGCAGCCTTTCTTTCAGAAACCCTGCGTCTTGGGCAGAACAGCTCCCCTGGGCAGAATACGCTCACAACTCGCTTCCTTCGTCTGCTACCGGGTTATCTCCGTTTCAGAGTAGTCTGGGTTACCAGCCTCCTCTGTTCTCATCCCAGCTTGCCGAGTCCAGCGTTCCCTCCGCTCAAGCGTTTGTCCAACGTTGTGAGCGCACCTGGAGGAGGGTGAGATCTGCACTTTGCCATTACAGGGCACAGACTGTGAGAGCCGCCAATAAACGTAGGATTAAGAGTCCAAGGTATTGTTGCGGCCAGAGAGTGTGGCTTTCCACTCGCAACCTTCCTCTTACGACAGCTTCTCGTAAGTTGACTCCGCGGTTCATTGGTCCGTTCCGTGTCTCCCAGGTCGTCAATCCTGTCGCTGTGCGACTGCTTCTTCCGCGACATCTTCGTCGCGTCCATCCTGTCTTCCATGTCTCCTGTGTCAAGCCCTTTCTTCGCACCCCGTTCGTCTTCCCTCCCCCTCCCGTCCTTGTCGAGAGCGCACCTATTTACAAGGTACGTAGGATCATGGACATGCGTTCTCGGGGACGGGGTCACCAATACTTAGTGGATTGGGAGGGTTACGGTCCTGAGGAGAGGAGTTGGGTTCCGTCTCGGGACGTGCTGGACCGTTCACTGATTGATGATTTCCTCCGTTGCCGCCAGGATTCCTCCTCGAGTGCGCCAGGAGGCGCTCGGTGAGTGGGGGGTACTGTCATGTTTTGTCTTATATTGTCTTGTCATTTTGCTTTTCCTTCTGTTCGTTTTCCCCCTGCTGGTCTTTTTAGGTTTGTTCCCCTTTTTCTCTCTCCCTCCCTCTCTCTCTTCTCTCTATCGTTCCGTTCCTGCTCCCAGCTGTTCCTATTCCCCTAATCAATCATTTAGTCTTCCCACACCTGTTCCCTATCTTTTCCCCTGATTAGAGTCCCTATTTCTCCCCTTGTTTTCCGTTTCAGTTCTGTCGGATCCTTGTATACTGTTCACCGTGCTGTGTCTTTGTATCGCCCTGTCGTGTCGTGTTTCCCTCAGATGCTGCGTGGTGAGCAGGTGTCTGAGTCTGCTACGGTCAAGTGCCTTCCCGAGGCAACCTGCAGTTCATTATCGAGTCTCCAGTCAGTTCTCGTGATTACGAGTGAAATTGTTTCTTATGCTTTATTTACCGCTCCGATTTGTCTAGGAGTATTGCTATTTCCTTAAACTGGATTAAAGACTCTGTTTTCGCCAAGTCGCTTTTGGGTCCTCATTCACCTGCATAACAAGAAGTTAGCATTTTGGGGGGGATGATCTTTGTGCCTCTGTAACTTTCTCACTCATCGTTGTTAACGATTCATTCATAAATCATAGGAAACATTTGATCTCAAATTCAAAATGCTGGAGTATATAGACAAATGTAAACATTTTAGCTCTGCTGTCCAAGTAAATTTGGAGAGGAGTGTTTTGGCCTACATATTTTGTAAAAACAACGTAGCAGAGAACTTACATCAAAGAAACCTTGACAAAGAGGATGCATCACGTGTGGGATGCAAAACCAAAGAAAACATTGCCACGCACGTCTCCTCTTGTGTGGGACATCCATTTCGCAAGACACCTATCTCTCCTTTTAAACCCCACTGGCCTCACAGAAAGTCAAAATGAACAGATAGGAAAAGATCTTGCCTGTAGTTCCATTTATATGTTAATCTGTTGCAGCCTTGTTCTTGGGCCCTTGAGTGATTCTCGTTTAAGGCAAGGTAATGAATTCAGCTGGATATATTCTACCGGTCATGTAGAGCCTATACATGCTTTTAACACAGAGGCAATCCATCATTGTGTACGTCCTGCGATGCATTGGGTTCAAGCCTCTATAATTGTTCCATTTATTTAGAAGATAACTGGTGTAGACCTAAATGACTGTTGAATTTAAATCAGCCTTGTAACCATGGCTAATCATAATCGTATCCCGAGGAAAAAACATATGAATTTGCCTTTTGTCCAGTGCGAAGGATATACTGTTACGTTCCTATTTCTTTCAAACTCACACTGAAGGTGAAGAAGAAAGGGGAAGTGATATTCTTCATGGACTACTAACTAAAACCCAGCACTATTGAGTCTTTCCATTTGCATGATGGATTGTACCTTTTGTCAAAGTGAAGGAGCATTGGACCTGTGCTGTTTCACCCACTCAAACACTATTGTACATAAAGGAATTTCAACACTCCTGTGAATTTGAGCTCATATGACATATGAATCCTTCAACGTGTGTGTGATATCCCTTCTAAGCTCCATGTAGCCCACATACGCAGATGCCTGAAACGTCAAACCCAACGTATTTGTCTCAATTACTCATTCCAAATAAACAGTGTGGAACTATCATTTGAAACCAGCTTCAGACACGATCAAAGGGACAAAACTGATTGTTTCATACATCTATCAAGAAAAGTACACAGAACTACCCAGAGTGGTGTAGTCTAGGTTAAAGTACAACCCAAGGTTACGTGTTGTACATGTATTTATGTCCACCGCAATTCAATTTGACTACCACAAACTACCAAAGTGCAATTGTGGCACATGTATGTGTACACACAGTCTGCAGGACAAATGAAAGCAGGCTACTTGAGAGCCCTTACCTCTTCCACAGCCGTGCCTCTGTGGCTAATGAGTTCAGACTCTATGTGCTGCTTGGCTGCCCGGGGCAGCAGAGGGGGGGCCCCTTTACAAGAAGCCAAAGGTACTGACCTGGAATAGGGGTTGCTAATAAAGAGAGGGGAACGTAAGGGGCCACGGGGCCAGTGAGAATGTGCATTTGTGGAGCGCTGAGTCGGAAGGTCATGCACTGATTGTGCTGAATGACGGTCAACTTTGAGGGTCAGTCAATGCGCGGCTGGATGGGGGTGGCAGGTTTTGACGGGGCGGTCAGTGAGCAGGGCAACATGTCTGTCTGAACACTTTGGCTGCCCATGAGTTAGCCCTTTCTATCTCGCCAGTTTGTCATCGGGAGACTATCCAAATATATATTTCTTCGGCCATGGAGTCATGGGGATAGTGGGTTGGTTAAAATAACTCTTATTGGTGTCTAATACCCTCAGACAGGTTTGGGCTATGTAAAATATCGTCGAGACCCACAAATTCACTTCCCCCGGTGTCTTCGCTATGTTGATATCCCGGACCCTTCCATGCTCACGCTCAATCCCTTCATGCACGGCCACTGCTTTCAGTTTCTTCTCCAGAATTCTCCATCTGTCCCAGGGCCCCGTTACACCCAGGACTTTGATTCGCTTGAAACGCCGTGGAGAGCAGCGCAGCGGAGTCCTGAGCTGAACCCTGCAGCAGTCGGCGAGGACTGTTTGCTGACAGAACACCAGGGAGAGAAAGAGTCTCCGCTGCCAGCGTTACTAACATTCCCCAGCTCCTCGCTGTGATAGCTCAAACAATAAGCTGTGCGTGTAACTATTCAATATGCATAAATGCGTGCGTTGAGTTATTCCTCAATTTCGTGGTTGGATAGTGAATGATATGTGCGATTGAGTCTCCATCTCGTTCCGTCGTGCACAATGTTTATAGCTGAAAGGGGGAAGGCAAATCTGTTGATGATCATTCCCAGCTGTCTCTGTGAGATTCCCAGTGCCCTTGTGTCCCAAACACGTGAAAAAAGAGAAGCTATCACAAGCTACAGTATCAAATGCTGTAAACAGCAGTTAAATGTAACCCTCTGTCTTGGCCACTGGGACAGTTGGGTTGTAATGCAGTACTGTTTATTGTCTTTGGCTTCATCTGTAATGAGTAATGACGTCTGTGTGGTACAATGGTACAAGGGTACTGAATATGGGCTATTCACATACTAAAGGCCAGCCTTTCAAAACGACTGTCTCTGCACATAATCTACAAGTATTGTGAAGAAATGGCAGAAATGAATGTTCAGACACGAGGGTATAATCAGAAAAGGGGAAAAATATATGCGATGCTGTGAAAAAGTATTTGCCCCCTTCCTGATTTTCTCTATTTTTGCATATTTTTGATGCTGTATGTTATCAGATCTTCAACCAAAACCTAAAATGAGATAAAGGGAAGCTGGGTTTATAAATAACAACAACAACAAAACTCCTCTGTGTGAACAAGGAATTGCCCCCTGACACTCAACAGCTGGTTATGCCACCTTTAGCTGCAACGAATGCAAACAAATTCTTCCTGTAGTTGTTGATCAGTCTCTCACATCACTGTGGAGGAATTTTGGCCCACTCTTGCATGTGGGTTTCAAACATGAACCGCTCGTTTCAAGTCATGTCACAACATCTCAATTGGGATCAGGTCTGGACTTTGACTTGGCCTTTCCAAAACGTATCATTTATTTATTTTTAACCATGTTTCATGTGGACTTGATTGTGTGTTTTGGATCATTGTCTTGCTGCATGATCCAGCGGTGTTTCAGCTTCAGCGCACAGACGGATGGCCTGACTTTCTCCTGTAGAGCCGAATTCATGGGATGCAGAGCAGAATTCATGGTTCCTTCTATTAAGGCAAGTCGTCCAGGTCTTGAGTCAGCAAAGCATCCCGAAAACCATCACACTGCCACCACCATGCTTGACCGTTGGTATGAGGTTCTTACTGTGGAATGTGTCTGGTTTTCACCAGACATAATGGGACCCATCTCGTCCCAAAAAGTTGACATCCTGGAACCACCTGGATGATCATCAAGACTCTTGGAAGGACGTTCTACGGACAGATAGGTCAAAAGTATAACTTTTTGGACGACATGGGTCCCATTGTCACGTGGCTGCGGCTTGCTATATAAAGCAGGCAGACAAGCAGCGAGGTAGTCAGTTACTGTCAATTGAATGCTAGAATGGGCAAAACGAGTGACCTAAGAGACTTTGAGCGTGGTATGATCGCCGGTGCCAGGTGTGCCGCTTCCAACATCTCAGACACGGCCGGCCTCCTGGGCTTTTCACACACGGCAGTGTCTAGGGTTTACCGAGAACGGTGCAACAAACAAAAACACATCCAGTCAGCAGCAGTCCTGTGGGCGAAAACAGATAGTTGATGAGACTTTGAAGGAAAATGGCAAGAATCGTGCAAGCGAACAGGAGGGCCACAAACAGGCAAATGACGGCGCAGAACAACAGCGGAGTGCAGAACGGCATCTCGCAACACACAACTCGTCGGTCCTTGTCACAGATGAGCTATTGCAGCAGACAACAACACCGGGTTCCACTCCTATCAGCTAAAAACAAGAAGAAGCAGGTCCAGTGAGCACTCGATCACCAACACTTTACAATTGAGGAATGGAAAAACATTGCCTGGTTTGACGAATCCCGGTTCCTGTTGCGTTATGCTGATGGCAAAGACAGGATTTGGCGTAAGCAGCATAAGTCTGTGGCCCCATCCTGCCTGGTGCCAAAGGTACAGGCTGGTGGCGGTGGTGTTATGGAGTGAGGAATGTTTTCTTGGCACACGTTAGGTCCCTTGATACCAATTGATCAAAGTTTGAACCTTGTCGATTTCCATGCCCCAAAGAATTCCGGCTGTTCTGGAGGCAAAGGGGTGTCCAACACTGTACTAGATGGGTGTACCTAATAAACTGGCCACTGAGTGTATAGACGGTATATGCATATTCTATTATTATTTTACGTCAAATATTAGTATTATCTGTCTTGAGCCACCTGCCTTTAAAATATAGCCATATAGCTACCTTTATCGAAAGAAGGCATGTTTTTAGCATTGTAGATTAATATTTGGTTGGATGCTACCTTTGGTCAAAAAGTAAAAAACGTATCTTATTAAGTCTGACACGTATCTCTTTGAAATAATGTATTTTGTACCCTGTCACTCATGAGGTCCCAATCATTAATTCCTTTGAAGAGTCTCATCTTAGAACACAAGCAGACTTTCCCCATGGCTTTTTATGACTGCAGCATCTTAACAGATGACCGTTGAACATATTTGTTTAGTATCGGTTCAGTCACGTCGTCTGCCTTAATTCAAATGTTGCCTCATGAGAAAATAAACAATCCCTTTCACAAATGTACAATTAGGCTATCGCAGCACCAGCTCCCAAGCTCATGAGATATGCAGCAGGGCACGTATATAATGCTGCTCTGAAGTGCATTTGCCGCCTCCATCTGCGACATAATAAATCTCCATCCAGCATGGGCAAATCATTACCTTTTCCTCTAGTGAATTATCATATAATTGCAGGAACGTTCACAATTTATGATTATTAAGAAAAGCCTAGCAATGGCAACCTCTGACGATTTCATTTGAAACCCAGACCGGTACTTTTTGTCCTAAAAAAAAAGTGAAGAGTGGATTTACACAGTGTTTCCCATTGAGATATTTCTCCACACCCTTACTCTACTACCTCCTCACCAGCTCCTACAATGATCTGTTAAACTAGGGTATGTAGCTGTTTGTGCATGCCCATTTCCTTTAACAGTAATTATGTCTGGGCAGACAGGAGGGGCACTGCTTCACACCAATCCAGCTCATCCACTAATTGAACCTGTTTTGGAAAAAGAACACAGCAGCATATTGTCCCATCACATGTCCAAAGATCACTCACTTGAACAGACTGGCATCAAAATATGCCATGCGTGTGTCCATTAGAATGCAACACCTCTTGAAATTGGTCTACGGGAAACAATTGTGCTCTTCTCAGAGGTTGTGTTGTGAGAGATTGTTGGGATCCAAAACAAGGGCGGAGGAGGAGAAACAGATGTGGTCGCTGTGGAGTCCAAGAGACAGACACAACCACAGACACTCCTTTTTTACAGCGCATGATGATGTCATCGCCAGCTGGTTTGCTCATTAACACCCTGGTTGAATCCCCAAACACCTTAACACAATCTATAGCCGAGGACCTACAACATGGAGCTGATTTATTACTGGCCTATATGGCAGGGTAGGCATATCAAAGACCATGTCCCCCTTGTTTGTAGTTGGAAACTCTGTAATCCAAAAAGCAAGATTTGTTTTTATTTTTATTTGGAACGAGATAAAACAGTTCATTGCCCTTGTAACATACAATACCATCCCTGTGATTAGACCTCTTGTGGATCTCTTCCTATGCGGTGGACTTAGTGAAGCAGAGCTGTGATGGAGCTTGGCACAGAACCTCTGTTCCACCTCAGTTTGATCCAAATGCTGCGATGCATGCAGTGTCCTGGTCTGGCCCTCCACCATCAACTGCACGGTGGGGAAAATATCCAGTGTACCCTGTGGTTATGCAGCTTTAATAACAGGAAAATCTGACCCTTTTCTACATATACCTTCTGGAGTCCCGACAACATGTCCACCTCACTGGAGGCTACTCAATCACGCCTTTATTTGACTTGACATATCGGTCTGCTCGGATGAGTCAGCTAGAAATAATTACAGTTGCTATACAACCTTGACCTACGTGTCATTGCCGATGTAAACGGTAGACAGCCAGGTATTAGTCATAGATAACACAATTGACACAAGGTTAATTGGGAAATTACTATCCCAGAAGGTGACATTCTTCTCGGGTGTATACAATTATCTGGTCAATCTATGTGTGTCTACGTAGGCTTCTTGAGAGTTCGAGGCATTAAGGCAGGCAACACTACCAAAACAGGCAATTATTTGACGATCAATCGATCAAAATGTTGGGTTAATGGTTGCTTAATGCTTAGGGATGCATGTAATGGCCTTCGATGTAAGGTTAGCCAATAGGGCATAGACATGGCATAGTATGGATCTCTGTTAAGTGTCTGCTCAGCTGTACAGTGATTTAAAGGATACAAACGGTAATAATTCAATCACAATGATGTAACAATAGAGAACCTGTCATTTTCCAGCAGTAAAGCAAATATGTTTATTAAGCACTTTAATATACATCAGACCATTCTGCTTAATATAGTACAGGAAATACATTTTTGAAATGAAAAGTTCAATGTACACGGTAAGTTATTTACAATCAGTTTAGGGTCAATTCAAAACAAGAGGTTTGAGAGATGGCGAAAGAAGTTTGAATACTGTCCAGAATTGATCCTAAAAATGAGTCCTTCTTCCTTTATACCTTCATAGCACACCTTCAAGCTGTACTGGAGAGCGGAGGGCTTCGACTTGGGTTTATACAGTATGTATGTGACGGCTTTTCCATCCCCCACCCCCCCCCCCCTTCTCACTGTTAACATTGTGAAACGCCTGCAAAAAATAAAAAATATGACACACAAATGCTCACACAGCCCCCCACATAGTCCATGAAAAACAGATGTTTGCAATCTGAGAGCACCATCTTCAAGCCCCTCCCTCTTCGGCGGAGCTACTGCTGGGTTAACTGACATGCAACCGCTCAAGAGAAGAAGGAAAAAAAAATGCTTTGTTCCAACTTTGGCTAGACAGGTATACATTTCAAACCATCCTTTAAAACCATAATATTATTGAAGTCTCCTACTCAATGAAGCCGTGACGAGTGAACCGTAAGCCGTTTTTTTGTGTGTGTGCGTCTTGCTCGGAAATATACGTCAATTATCAAAATATAAGCGACACTGCAATAATAGGGGAAACAAAGTTTGAATTTTGTTTCTTGAATTGCAGGTTATAATAGTAATAATTCCACCAACCAATGCACTCGAATGCCGCTTTCGCTTCAGACTTTTGCATTTAAGCGCCAACCTCCGTAGTTGACAGTATACACAATGGTTATTTTAATAATTTTCAAATGCACACAAAATAAAAACATGAAAAGTCCCACAGGGACAAAATGAAGTCACATGGGTTTAACGTTTTCAATTAACTCGCTCCCTTAGGTATCTTTAATACTACAATACATATAGCAAAGAAAATAGTATCAAGACGACCAAAATGGAGTCCAAAAAAACTGCAGGCAACTTTTGAACACAGCACCATGATAGAGCATACAATACAACTTAAAGTGGCTTTTTCCTAAATAAATATGGTTGGTTATACTTGTATAGTAAATTGCCTTAGCTATTAACATATTACACACAGCATATGTTTAGTACACCGAACGAGGTTAACACAGATTATTTGGGGTCTTCAGGAAGGCAGAGTACCAATGCGCATAACATTATCCCATGTCATCGATTATCTTGATGTCTTCTGGTAAGATGTGATGATGCACTCAGCGGTACATTGCTGTCGGTGTGTATGATTGCAGGCAGGACAACAAAAACAAACATACAGTATAACACAAAAACAATGTATGATTTTTTGGGGGAACAATTAGTTTGAAACACATGAGCATAAAGGGGAGGCTGAACAAATACATGTTTGTCATTTTCTCTATGTAAAAAGTGCATACACTGCATATTAAATATCAATACATTAAAACGATAGTGTGCATGATTACACTGAGAAGGCTGTAACAGATGTAGGCACATTGAAGTATCAGTTCATCTAGGCCTTGTGCAGCGATCAACATTCTTTCCTAGGTTTTCTGAGGTGTTCCACTTGAGAGAGTGGATTTTTTTTATTTTATCATTTCTTATGCAGATGGGGGGAAAAAAGTTGCTTTGGCACATTCCCTCCCGATGTCTCCGTGACGAATGGCATTCAAGACATCTGAAATGGTAATGGAAATGATTTGTGTTAGTGCTGAGTTGGGAAAAAAATGGTCGTATTTTAGGCCAGAAAAGTGCATTCTTTGAAATCCATCATTCGTGTAAGTTTGAGTTCTACTAAATGATAGGTCAATGGACCGTAATAAAATATTGACAAGACAGTGTTTTCAGTAGTGGTGAGTGAGTCATTCAATTGTAATTTAATAACAGCATACTGTATCAACAATGTGGCCATGAATCCTAGAAGTAATATAAAGACATTCATAATAGCATACAGGGATTCTGATTTTTCAGCCTACATACCATCCCTGGATATATACTTCTACTATCTTCACGACGAACCCGTTTAAAATCGTAATGAAAATAAAGCATGTCTGACCTGATCTACTTCTAATATAATGAGTAAAACAATTATGTTGAACATTAGAATAACTCTATAGCTGGTGGTTAATGCTTAGATTTTTTTAACATTCTAATTACTTCAGATTCGTTTGAGAATGAAAACTTACCAGTTATAATGGTGTCTCCTTTTTGTAGTTAAACCCAGGGTCTGATCCTTCTATCTGCAGTTTCAGTGCTTGTTTAAGGCTTAATTCAGTCTCCCCTATAGGGTAGTTCTCCAGGACATCCTGGTGCCCTCTATTCTGTACAGTCCTTGGGACAGAAACCCTCCCGAGAAAAACCTGATTGCCCTGAAGATGGTAGTTGGGGTTGGTCATAATTCCATTTCGCTTCTTCTCTGCAATGCTCTGCTGTTGGATGAATAACTGCTCTTGGGTCAGTCCCCCATCTGGCTGGGTGGAGCCGCCAACCATGATCTTACAATGAGGATCCTTCACTGCAATGTTCGCTACAGACTTGTTGAGCGCAGTCCTCTTATCAAACTGGGTCATCTCATATTCCTGACCCTGGGTTGAGCCAATGCTCTTGAGCCTTTTCTTGTCTCCTGACCCCCCTTTGCCGTTGGATGTGTCATTTCCAGGCTTATTCCCTTTGGTCGACTTGAGACCTGGCTTAACCTGAGCCCAGTCAAATTCACTTGATGGAGACCCCTGATGATGTCCAATGGACTTGGTGGTGGAGGAAGGTGAGACGATGGACTGTCGGCTCCGACTGCGAGGCAGAGAGTGTTGCTGGATTTGCTCGGTGAAGGTCATTCCGTGGAAACTATCTATGGGCACAGTCTGTGCAGTCGCGGTGGACGAGGTGGTTCTCAGTGAGTTTTTAGAACTTTTGAGGGAATTATTTGAGAGAGAGGATTTCTGTCTGTCCACGGTAGAGTCGGGAGATTCTGAAGGGGAGCTGAAGGCGTGGACAGGACCGTTCTGTAGACCACGTCCAGATGACTGCATGTCTCCAGCTCCTGTGCTGCCAGAGCTGTTGGATTTAATTGTGAGAGACTGCATTTTCCCAGCTACAGAGAGTGGGGTTTTCTGCTCCATAGTGTGTACTGGCGAAGGACTACAGCCATTAAGACTTGAGGCCCCATACTTCTCAAGAAGTTTGATGATCATTGAATGCCCCCCTTTTGCAGCCACTCGCATGGCTGTGCGTCCAAACTGGTCTGCGTGGTTGGGGTCAGCGCCGTGCTCCAGAAGGATCTGCACTACATCTCTGTGCCCCTCTTGGGCAGCAATGCCAAGCGCTGTTGCCCCCTGATTACATGTGTGATCCACGTGAGTGCCATTGTCAATCAAGAACCGCACAACCTTTGTGTGGCCTTGCCAAGCCGCTGACTGGAGGGCGGATCGCTTCTCGTTGTCACAAGAGTTCACATCGGCATGATAGTTGATCAGCATCCTGACCATTTCCACATGCCCTTGCCAGCAGGACACGTGGAGTGCCGTCCTTCCCTCTGTGTCGCTGACTTCCACATTGGCCCCATTTTCCAGGAAGTACTCTGCCATTGCAAGTTGATTCTCAAGTGCCAATATGTATAATGTCGGGCGTCCGTCTGCGTCTTTACAGTCTATATCAGCGCCATGACTCAGCAACAGTTCAACAATATCCCTGTGGCCTTCCAGTGCAGCCACCCTGAGAGAATTCCTCCCATCATATCCTCTTTGGTCAATGCAAGACTTGTTTTCCAGAAGAATATGGACACAGTCATAGTGACCCTCTTGCGCAGACAATATCAGGGGTATTCGACCATCGTTATCCACCTCTGTGCATCGGGCACCTTGCTCAATGAGGGCATCGCATACTTGCCGGTGACCCTCAAATGAGGCCATGTGCAGTGGGGTCCAGCCTGCGTCATCTCTGTGATTCTCATCCAGCCCTCTGTCCAGCAGAGTTCGGACCACCTCTACGTTCCCTTGAGCGGACGCTATGCTCAGAACAGTCCTTCCTTCACTGTCGATGCTGTCTACAGCTGCACCCCAGAAAAGCAGGGTATTGACAACAGAGGCATGGCCCATGGACGCTGCAGCAAGGAGAGGCGTTCGGCCATTGTTGTCAGTGTGATCCACGTCAGCTCCACCTTCCAGCAGCAGATCAACTACGTCCACATGTCCTTCATAGGCAGCCACAAGGAGGGGGGTCATGCAGTCTTTGTCGCAGTGGTCCACCTCTGCACCCCTGTCAATGAGGAGGCTTACGACAGAGGCATGGCCTTTACTGGCAGGCACACAGAGAGCAGCAACTGAGAGGGCTGTCCTTCCGTCCGCATCACCATGGTTCACCTCTGCCCCGTGCTCCAAGAGGTGCTCTACGATTTCTCTGTGCCCCATGTATGCCGCTGCAATGAGAGCTGTCCTTCCTTCATTGTCTGCTTTGTTGACTTCTGCCCCGTGTTGGAGAAGGTTCAGCACGATGTCTTCATGACCTCCCCAAGCTGCGGCTCTTAAGGCCGTTCTGCTGTCGGCATCAGCACAGTCAACTTTGGCACCGGCGTAGAGGAGAGCAGACACCACCTCCGAATGCCCACCCCAGGCTGCAGACCTAAGGGCGGTCCACCCATCGTGGTCTGTGTGATTGATGTTTGCGTCACAGCCGATGAGGCAGTTTACGACCTTAGTGTGCCCTTGTCTTGCCGCAAGAGTAAGTGACGTTTGTCCATGGTTGTCCTCCATCTCCATGTTTGCTCTTCTGGATATGAGAAAGTTCACCACATCCAGGTTTCCACTGTATGCTGCATTGGCCAGCAAAGTTCTCCCGCTAGAGTCACATTGGTTCACAGAGGCTCCATTGTCTAGCAACGTCCGAATCGAATCCTCTCTCTCCAGTGCCTGCTGCACTATGCAAGAGGCATGGTCGTCGTCGTTGTTGACGTGAGCTCCAGCTTTGACTAGAAGCTGCAGCACCTCCTGCTCTTTAGGTATGGAGATGGAAAGAGAGTCTTTGGCGGGTGTACCATTCCACACCATCCAAAGAGCCAGGTTGAAAGGCTCTATCTGCAGGTTGGAGTTGATCAGATGCAGGGCAAACTCCTGCACCTCCAGCGGTTTGAGCTGCTTGGCCCTGCAAGTGTAACTCATCGCCACCATCCTATGTCCCTCCGCTGCATTACACAAGTACTTTTGTGTACAATGCTTAACATCCAGCAGCCACTCGGCAAAACTGTAGTGAAAGAGGATCCTAGTACCTCCGAGGCCATCAACCAACAACTTGGAGAGGATGTCCATCTTCTTCTGAAAGTCCTCCATGGTAAGAGTCATGTTTTTGGTCCAGACAGCATGGTAAAGCTCCTTGAAAGTAAGTGGCCTGCAGGTTGCAAGGATCACGTTGAGAATAGGCTGGACTTTGGCAAACTGCTTCCGAACAAACAGCCTTTGGCAGAGCCACAAGTAGAGGCCATTGAGCGTGCCGGGGATGTCGCGGATCTCTCGCAGCACGATGAAGTTCTCCACCACCCCGTCTAGCACGCGCTCCAGGTACAGGAAGCAGCCGCTGCTTTTGATGTGCAGCTGGTTGAGCATCTCGGCCGTCTCCTTGGTGAGGTGCTGGCGAAGGGCCTCCTCCTGGTCGAGCCGGTGGAGGATGTACTGCTGCACGTCCTTGACGATGTAGGCCTTGCGAAGGTCGTCCAGGCTAATTTTACGGAATCCTAGAAAAGAGAAAAAAAATAACTATTCGTTTACCACATCAAAAGCAATGAATTAAACATCAACTTCTTTCAACACATTTCCAAGATTAATATGGCTGTGTTACAGTTTATCAACGTAATACAGAGAGGGCATAATTAGTCTTTCCACTGAGTTTCAGCGCTCATAGTGATCATACGAAGGTTACTAATTCCTTTTTTACATGATGCCCTTATATTCTCAAATAGATATCTGACCTTCAGAATTTAGTCACACCATTTTCCCATTGATCTTTTACCTTTGAAGAATTCTATTACGCCAACCTTTAATTTCCTAAGGCACAGACTAATTAGTGGTGAAGCCATGTTGTTAAAAATAAAAACAATTCAAAGGAATTGAGAGCATGACCCTGGTCTCTGGCAGAGTAATCAGTAATCAGTTCAGCATCAGTATGACAGATCTTTTGTGAAGGACTATGGAAAACAAAGCTGGCGTAATTGATGCTCCAGAGGGTTATTTGATGCAGTTATTTGATCCCAGCCATACATTTAACTAAAGAAATATCAATACGATTGCAAAAGTATAGAAGAAAGACTTTTATCTACATATCAATATATTTAAAGGGACAATCAGCAGTTGAAACAATGACTAAGCACACTCCCTGCCCGTTTTCGGTAAAAAACTGAGGGATAGTGCAGGAGAAAAGTAACCACTCTCAAATTCATGGACAGCGCTATGGATGCAAGGACCGTCCTTGATATCAGCAATATAGTTTAAAACATGTTTTGAGTCTATATAGTGTTTGTTTACATATACTTTGTGAACAAACAGTGCAGTAAAATAAGCTTATATTTTGGGTTCTGGTGGGGTACGAACTAAGCTCATGAGGCATTAATAGCTATATTCGTCAAGAATCAATGGGTACATATCATTAACTTATACGTCCAAAAAATGGATGTAACAACTGCAGATTGTCCCTTTATAGCTCAAGGCCCAACTAATTATTTAAAAGGCCTCTCCTCACACATTTGAGAGAAAAACACAAAGTAGACCCCTGGAAGAGCTATTTCCATTTCATAGCATACAAATGGCCATAAGACAAGTCTATTGTTACACACATTAACAGACTACATGCTACCAGCACAGACCTTTAAGAAGAAATCACCATGGGGGTCTTAATTAATTACCACTAATGTGCAGTAGCAATCCTTTCCCAGACATAAAGGGGTAACTTTCTCCAGGTTAGAGCAGTCAGATCAGACTACACACTCAAGGGCAGGGGATAGTTTTATTTACTGTTTCCATGGTCTCAGGCCTGATGGGGGACAGGGGGGGGGGGACTCGGCGGAGAATTGTTCAATGCTGTTGTGATTTTTCTCAATTCTAAACTTGCCTCCTGCTAATACATACATACTTTTGTTTTATCTAATTACCTATATCATGAAAAACAAGCTGCTTCTAAATGTTTCCTGAAGAAATGGGCTCATTTACTGCTGTCTGGGTTAGGATAACCGGTTAATTAAAATGTGCATCTTAAATGAAGCTACCTTAAACACCCTCAATGATAAATAAACCAAACACTACAAAATGGGGATCTGAGAGACTAATGACAAGATTTAGACAAAATTAACATGCCTATAATCAATCAGTGCAGTAAGTATTCTAAACTGGATTGCTTGGATTATATAATCAAAGTTTCTCTGTGTACAAGTCTCAAACTGTCGCAAAGCCTGAGGAGTAGTTCCCTCCATGAATGGTTTTGTACAGAAAGAAGACTATGAAATCTTACCCCACACCGGGGCAATGTAGCCACACCAGTAGCAAAATGGGGTGGTAGGGTCTAGGGATGTTACAAATGGACAATTTTGCTTAAAGTTTAAACTGCAAAAGAAATACAAATTGAAGCAATAAGAAATAATCTTATCTTGTACAAATTTGGTCTTATTACGTACACTACCATTCAAAAGTTTGGGGTCACTTAAAAATGTTCTTGTTTTTGAAAGAAAAGCACAGTTTGTCCAGTAAACATAAAATAAATTGATCAGAAATACAGTGTAGACATTGTTAATGTTGGAAATGACTACTGTAGCTGGAAATGGCTCTTTCTTCTGCCTAAAAGGCCAGCATTCCGGAGTTGCCTCTTCACTGTTGACGTTGAGACTGCTATTTTGCGGCTACTTTTTAATGAAGCTGCCAATTGAGGACTTGTGAGGCGTCTGTTTCTCAAACTAGACACTCTAATGTACTTGTCCTCTTGCTAAGTTGTATTCCAGGGCCTCCCACTCCTCTTTCTATTCTGGTTAGAGACAGTTTGGCTGTTCTGTGAAGGGAGAAGTACACAGCATTGTACGAGAACTTCAGTTTCTTGGCAATTGGCAGGGTAGCCTAGTGGTTAGAGTGTTGGACTAATAACTGAAAGGTTGCAAGTTCAAATCCCCGAGCTGACAAGGTACAAATCTGTCATTCTGCCCCTGAACAGGCAGTTAACTGTTCCTAGGCTGTCATTGAAAATAAGAAATTGTTCTTAACTGACTTGCCTAGTTAAATAAAGGTAAAATAAATAAAAAATAAATACAATTCTAGCATTGAGTAGTCTTAATTTCTCAGAACAAGAATAGACTGATGAGTTTCAGAAGAAAGTTCTTTGTTTCTGGCCATTTTAAGCCTGTAATCGAAACCACAAATGCTGATGCTCCAGATACTCAACTAGTCTAAAGAAGGCCAGTTTTATTGCTTCTTTAATCAGCAATGTTTTTAGCTCTGCTAACATAATTGCAAAATGGTTTTCTAATGATCAATTAGCCTTTTGAAATGATAAACTTGGATTAGCTAACACAACATGCCATTGGAACACAGGAGTGATGGTTGCTGATAATGGGCCTCTGTACGCCTACGTAGATATTCCATTAAAAAAAATCTGCCGTTTCCAGCTAAAATAATAATTTACAACATTAACAATGTCGACACAGTATTTCTGATACATTTTATGTTATTTTAATGGACGAAAAATGTGCTTTTCTTTAAAAAACAAGGACATTTCTAATTGACCCCAAAATTTTGAACGGTAGTGTATGTATGACCGGGCAATGAAGTTATATCTACCGTGACCCTTTGGAGACATAGAACACAGCTACAGTAACATGTCAATAGCGACAATTGATAACTTTTCAGGTAATTCAAAAATGTGCCGCATCAGAAGAGTCTGTATCTTTTCAGACAGTAGAATTCTGCTCCGGCATATAATGTTCTATTGTTTTCCTGACAACAATAAATGTTGCTGATTGATGTGCTGCTGTGTTTTGTGTGCCGTTTTTAATGGCAGTGTAGCAGTATGTGCTCTCTTTCTACTAAATGTATTGGTAAGTCGAGGTATTTAAAGCATTTCTAAGTACTTTTTTAGGAGTGTGGTCTGCCGGCAGGCAGCAGGCAGGCTGCGTGCAGCAGCTTGAGATGATTTGATTGACAGTTATGGTCGCCTAGTGATGGAAGTTAGTCCCCCTTCAGAAGCAGCATTACTTTACAAATGCTGTTCATATCTCCAGAGGAGGTTTCGTGCCGGCATTTAAAAAGCCGTAATGTTGCCTACCCTAACAGACAAACAAACATGTTGTACCTGAGGCGTTTTGACGGACCACAATCCATTATATCTGAAAAGGGTAATCGATACAGGCTACATGTAGCTGCAATTTCATATTATGAAACAAAAACAACCCCAACCCACCAGGGCTGGTCCAGGCCGTTCTGCCGCCCTAGGCGAGACAAACACATTGCCACCCCCTGCAAAATTACAACAGTCCCTATAAGAAAAATGACGTTGAAAAGAAATCAAATAAAATATGTATTTTCCGGACATTTAGAATGCATATTTCCCGGGAGGTTGAAAAGGTGTCTTTTATGGATGTTGAAAGTACGTATTATCTTACTAATGCCCATCCATGTGGTAGGCCCAACGTTTGTTGAACACCAACAAACAAAAAATGACGGCCGGGACCAAAAAAAGACGTCCAAAAGACGTCGGCCCATGCATAATCTGGTGTAGCCTACGGTGTCGGCCTGCAATGGAATTTTATGAATGCTAATCCACGTGGTAGGCCCACCGTTTGTAAAACAGGCTGTTGCATTGGCTTTATTAATCCTGATTCCTGTGACTAATCCATTTGGCCATTTAAGCTCTGAATATCAGCTACCCAACTTCACCAGGAGTTATCCTGAGCCCTTGTGTTTACACAGCGAGAAATGCAGAAGTACACTGCTCAAAAAAATAAAGGGAACACTAAAATAACACATCCTAGATCTGAATGAATGAAATATTCTTATTAAATACTTTTTTTACACAAATATTATCAATGGAAATCAAATTTATCAACACATGGAGGTCTGGATTTGGAGTCACACTCAAAATTAAAGTGGAAAACCACACTACAGGCCAACTTTGATGTAATGTCTTTAAAACAAGTCAAAATGAGGCTCAGTAGTGTGTGTGGCCTCCACGTGCCTGTATGACCTCCCTACAATGCCTGGGCATGCTCCTGATGAGGTGGCGGATGGTCTCCTGAGGGATCTCCTCCCAGACCTGGACTAAAGCATCCTAATACAAGACAATGCTAGACCTCATGTGGCTGGAGTGTGTCAGCAGTTCCTGCAAGAGGAAGGCATTGATGCTATGGACTGGCCCGCCCGTTCCCCAGACCTGAATCCAATTGAGCACATCTGGGACATCATGTCGCGCTCCATCCACCAACGCCACGTTGCACCACAGACTGTCCAGGAGTTGGCGGATGGAGCGCGACATGATGTCCCAGATGTGCTCAATTGGATTTAAAAAAAAAGCCCATATGCCACTGGTTGAGAAAAAAACTTTAGTGAGGCTTTACATGTTGTTGGAGGTCAGTTTAGCACAGAAAATGCCGACCTCGTCAATCTGCGCCATTGCCGGCCGCCTAATCCCGCCTAATGAGCAGGCCGGCCCTGCCACCCACCCAGTAATGAAGAGTACCCCGTACTCGCAAGACTGTCCTGAAGATACCTCTGTATCCCGGTGACATCGGTCCCAGATATCCTACAGGCAACAGACCGAAGACTGAACACACACTTGTGTCATTAGCAAAGGGAAAGAGCAGGCAGCCCAGTGTGAGGGGGAGAGAGGAGGAGCAGGCAGAATCAAGTGCATATGTCTTGGTACTATGCATCGCGCAATATCTTGTCGTGCAAGCCTCGCAAATTCACCAAAGTAGCCTAAAGTCAGCCTCTTTCTCTCTGGTTGTATTTAAATATACACAACTGTCCCCAGTCTAGTTAGGCTATAACACCAAAAAGAATATGTTTTGTGATAACTGCACCGTGATTTTAATTATATGGGGGAAACATTGTTCCTGAGATTAGGGTTTTTTCTTAAAGTTAAGGATCCAAACTTCGTTTAAACGTTTAAAGTGTTCACACCACTAGTAGGTACCCCTCTAATCATCTCCATTGTAGCTTTCGATACATGAACCTGGCAGTACTCAAACACGTGTGGGAAACCTATCCCTGAGGAATATAAAGAAATCATGTTTTTCTAATGACTAATTATGTTCTAAACTGTCAGCCCTAATTAACAAAAACATTTGCGGTGGCTACCTGCGGAACGTTACCATTCCAAACTGTCCCGGAAACGACGAAAAACAACGCATCTAATCTGTCCTACACCATGCAGTCACCACCAACAGAGTACAGTAGGATTATAATAACCCAGTGACCCAAAGCCTCAGTGTCAGTCAATGTTTTTAGCAACAGAGCATTTTCCACTGCCTCTCCCAGGCCCTGTGACCTCCTGCTCCACCTCAGACTGATTCTCCACTAAGCATTCTGGATGCCTTCAGCTGAGACAGGAAACCCACTGGCCGAAAGGAAGAGGCCATTAAGAGGGGGGGGGGGGGGGGGGGGCTGAACGATATCTAGGACAGATGACCTGAGCCTTTGCCTCAGCATGTTGTTTTCAAGGGTTGTCTCAATGTTTAATTTAGATGTGCATTACCCACCAAGAGAGTATCAGTGAATCAGACTACACTGCCCAGGAAGTCGTAGAAGTTTTTTTTTTATTCAGACAATGATTAACAAATACACTCCTTCTCTCCTACAGTTTTGAGATTAGTGGCCTCCCACAGTTCCCACAAAATTGATCATATGTAAATTATGAACACTTTGTGGTGTGGAAAACCCAAGAGGAGGAAAAGAGAGACAGCGAGTTAACCGCGGCCATCTTGAAATAGAGCATTAGCCTTGAAAACCCTTTCAAAATATTTCCAGAGGCCCATAGAAAGGGAAAGAAAGAAATGAACAAGCAGGGGCCTCCAGTCTGAACATGCCAAAGAGGCCTTTTCATTCAATTACTATAAATGGAGGAAGCTGACCTACAATTTCCACTTTAGCCATCACAGACATCACTTCATATGGCCTGAAACTCTGCTGTGCAGTCATGGCATTATCATTGTTCTCCTCACGTGGCACAGATAAGCACAGGCGCAATGAGAGGAACTTGCAGTAGCAGACGTGGTCTACTCAATGAACGTGACTAACGTTGCACACATCTTCCAAGAAGATTGTTTTCATTTAACTGCAGGGTAGGACATGATGCCTGGCCTTGACACTTTTCCAGGTCAACTGGATCCACAGTAAATTCTAACTGGGGGGGGGGGGCTGCAACAGTACGAGCATGGACGGCAGAGGTCTGAACAGAGAGGGACTGCTAAACAACTAACAACTGATGCATTCATCAGGGCAAGGGATGCAGCCCCGAGTACAGGCCTCGGAGCCAGCTGCTGCTCGTTACGAAACTGGATAGTAGCCAGGAGAGACACGGTCCTATTTACAATGAGGAACTGTTTTCAGATGACAAATGAGGCAGGGTGTGTGTACGTGTGTTTGGAGTGAGGGGGGTTACAGGTTCTGGCCCATGGACCTGGTTCTGAGCGTCAGCATCTCAAATGTATCGAGTTCTTAGCGATCCACCATCTTTAATTCATAAGATCCAAAAGATAAACAGAAAGCCAAGCTCATCTCCTCTAGCCTGCTGTAAACCCCCACTCGACAAACGCCTGTACAACAGCTGCAGAGGTCTTGGCTCCAAAAGCGAAAACGGCATCCTTCCAAACACAAGTACGTGGAACGAGAGACTGCTTAAACCATCTGTAGAAAAATATGTTTTTTTTTTTCCAAAGCTCCAGTTGCCTTTTTCCCTTTGAAAATTGTTTGCTGCCTTCTCCAATATTGATTTACATTAGGTAAATGTTAGTGAACAGTGGAGAGATGCTGTAGTCCAGTTGTTATTGAGAAAGGAAATGCAGATGGTAGTTGTTATTTATTAAGGCAGTGCGAAGCAAACTGTAGCCTACCCGCAGTCGGGTTTATTTGTTGGGAGAAGCGTAATTATGTAATTGATACAGAATTTCTCCCTCCAATTCCTATGCCATTTTTTTGTCCGTGCACTGGCACCCTGACATGAGAAGCGGCATCAAACGTGCAACTGGAAAACAATTACATGCACATTCAAAACAATTCACTTGCAGAGTGGTTATCCTGGCGACACAAGCATGAACAGTTTTTTTTTTGTTGCCCGAACTTGTCCTCACCTTCAATTTGAAACATGGGAGAGGAGACCTTCCAGTTAGACCTGTTGGGTTTACTGAATGAGAGCTGAGCGCAAACGAAGACTACACCGAAAGGGATATACTCAAGGCCCTTCAGTACGGCCTAGCGTTACAGTCTACCATCCAACAGTCTTATCAAGCCACCTTCGTGAAAACGCATCATGAGCTGCAGGAATACATCCAAAGATGATTTACACGAAACACTGCAGAGCCTGGCGACAGATAGGTGGAGATTTCCAGCCAATGAAACACTGTATTGTACTCCAGATATACTTTAATTGGAGCGAGGGCCAGAGCATAGTGGTATGAGATTAAGAAGGGAGCACATCCGAGTGCCTATGCTCAACTCACTTTATGACCCACAATGGGTATCTATATCTATATCTACAGCTGGGTTTCACTGCGACATGAAACCTCCTTACTGCATGCAGCTGCACCTTCATTAAACTTATGGAGGTAAAAATACTACCATGTTTTACAACTAAGAGCCAGACATTTTTCCTGACCACATGCCTAGTTATCAGAAAGAACAGTCTTGTTTTGGTTACGGTCTTGCCATGACTGACCTCTTAGTGACCTCATTTGGCCCACTCGCCATGATTTCCTGTTCTCCCGCACAGTAATGTGTTCAGTCCTGGATGCCAATCACGTTTTATTAGCCACGTCAAATAAACTTGTGTCTGCTACTGGTGTGCAGTCTGGAACCATTTTGGTCAGCGTGTCCACACAACAGATTTAAAGCTCAGCCAATGGAATTTTCACAGAACTCGCTGTAAAATCAGGTACTCGCAAATGTATTCTTGGCATGCAAGTCGGCGGCAGTTTGGGATACCACCCTGTCTTTAGCAAACTTCACCCCCCGTTGCAAGGCGAACCATTGGCGTGCCAGAAATTACAGGGCATTTATTTTCCTTAAATCAAATTAACACCTAGTTAAAGATCTTCTCTATCGAAACAAGAACCGACATGCCTCTCTACACAGAAACAAAATAGGAATACTAATCTTGTATATGAAACCGGGATCGTTGGAAGAGGCCATGCTGCATACGAAAGGCCCTCACCGAGGAGGCAAAGAGACCCAATTCTTCAACCATGTCTCGAGTCACATTTCTGCAGTGCAGCACCAAAGATGTTATAGACCTGTAATTTGCTTGGCTGTCAGACAGCTCGTGGTAAATACAGCATTCAGGGGTATTATGGTTGTCTTCGGCGGAGCCAGAGTATCAACTCAACACGCAGACCCAGAGGTTAGCCAGCATACAGGAATACAGACCGGATGCACAATCTGCACGTCTAAACACCAACTCAGGTGTTAACAGCAACTGGCCTCTTAAGATATTAGCTATTTATAACCTATATCTAAATATGGTTAACAATTAGATGGCCTCAATAGTGTTAGAGACTTTGCAATCAAAACAAACACATCTAAATAGTCACTAGTCCAACCAAATACTATAATTTTAAGTATATTTTAGTCTGTTGAGGCTATGCATCCCGTAAGCAATACGTTCTTGGAAAATAAGTGGTCCACATATCTAGCAGGAAGTTATTTGAAAAGTCACTTCCACTTCTAATGATTTTACCCATACCACATCCAAGCTTCCTGCATCAATGACAATGATAGGCAGTCCAAACACCGCCTTCGCCCCCTCTTCGGGGAGCATTCCACTCCTGGCACAGAATAAATAAACAGTCCTAGATGCTTTATAGCTGTATTTGTGTTGTCAGCAGGCCAGAATACAGTATATTGAGGTCCCTCAAGTGAGGCCTCTCCACTTGCCCAAATAGTATGAAAAACAATTCCCAGGATATAGATGTTAAGAGTGCTGTGACCTTCTTGCTGAGGGGCCCTATGCTCTGCAAGCCCCTCGTAGCCACACTTCGGTCTGCGGACAAGAGCTGGTCTGAGAGCCGTGGTGTGGGCTGGAGAGTGGGGCAAGCCCACTTCAAACAGGCCTCCTATTTTAATTTCTGGTCAGTGGTGGTAAATCAGGCCTGTCACCTGGCCTTGGTGCAGAGAAAGGTCCATTCATGGCTGGAGCTGCGGAGAAGGAGGCACAGCTCCTCACTAGGGTGGGATTGAGCCTCTCTCTGAAGATATGTGAGAGAAGGAAACAAAAACACACACCTACCCGAAACCGGCCGGTATAAAATACAGCAGATATCTTGACTTGCCACTCAGTATATCAGCAATGTTCAGAATTGTACAATAATATCATTGTCGATTGATGTTCTTTTTAATCCACTATCCAGAGTCAGGAACAGATGAAGATTTGTCAATATCTCAAAAGATGGTCTTAAAATCAAGATCTCAAACGAATGAGGGAAATGGCACCATCTAATAAGATGTTTTTTTAGGGTGGAGGATGGTGGAGGATGGTTTAAGAGAACGGATGTGGCATAAATACGGATACACAAGCGTGGGGGGAGTTGAGATAAAGGTATGTTTGTTGTAGACTTTAGCTATGGGAAGGATTTGTGCTCAAGAGTCCAATGGATAAATCTCAATAGAATAAATGAAGTGGAAAATATTTTGTTCCTATGGAGGGCAGAATAATGTCCCCTGGATTGGTTTAGGCTTTCAACCACCATTCCTGGGTGAGTAACTCAAATATGCCCGACTTAAAATCCAGTTGCTATACATAGCCAAAAGGAAAATACCATAATGTGTGTGTGTGTGTCAGCTAAACTTTATTTTGACAGATGGTTCCCATTACCGTTCAGTGACACTTCTTTGATATGGAGATCACACAGGAATGCATCATGCATTTTGAATGAGTTTTCATGTGATTAGTCAGTAATTTCCAATGACGACCTAAATGTTTCAGCATCAACGGGATACATGATTAATTATGCATTATTAATTATGGTCAACCAATTATGTTTTTTCAACGCCGATACCGATACTGATTATTGGAGGACCAAAAAAGCTGATAACGATTAAATCAGACAATTTTATTTATTTATTTGTAATAATGACAATTACAACAATACTGATTGAACACTTATTTTAACTTAATATAATACATGAATAAAATCAATTTAGCCTCAAATAAATAATGAAACATGTTCAATTTGGTTTAAATAATGCAAACACAAAGTGTTGGAGAAGAAAGTAAAAGTGAAATATGTGCCATGTAAGAAAGCTAATGTTTAAGTTCCTTGCTCAGAACATGAGAACATATGAAAGCTGGTGGTTCCTTTTAACATGAGTCCAATATTCCCAGGTAAGAAGCTTTAGGTTGTAGTTATTATGGGAATTATAGGACTATTTCCCTCTATACCATTTGTATTTCATTAACCTTTGACTATTGGATGTTCTTATAGGCACTTTAGTATTGCCAGAGCAACAGTAAAGCCCCCCCCCTCGCTCCACCCTGGGCTCGAACCAGGAACACAACGACAACAGCCACCCTCGAAGCAGGGTTACCCATCGCTCCACAAAAGCCGCGGCCCTTTCAGAGCAAGGGCAACAACCACTCCAAGTCTCAGAGCGAGTGACGTTTGAAACGCCATTAGCGTGCACCCCGCTAACTAGCTAGCCATTTCACAT
Organism: Oncorhynchus gorbuscha; assembly: GCF_021184085.1. Lineage (NCBI taxonomy): Eukaryota > Metazoa > Chordata > Actinopteri > Salmoniformes > Salmonidae > Oncorhynchus > Oncorhynchus gorbuscha. Next base: position 39,281,172 of record NC_060195.1, on the reverse strand, counting down.
CGGTTACACCAGCCTCATCTCGGGAGTTGATAGGCTTGAAGTCATAAACAGCGCAATGCTTGACGCACAATGAAGAGCTGCTGGCAAAATGCACAAAAGTGCTGTTTGAATGAATGCTTACGAGCCTGCTGCTGCCTACCACCGCTCAGTCAGATACTTGTATGCTTGTATGCTCAGTCAGATTATATGCAATGCAGGACATGCTAGATAAACTAGTAATGTCATCAACCATGTGTAGTTAACTAGTGATTATGATTGATTGTTTTTTATAAGATAAGTTTAATGCTAGCTAGCAACTTACCTTGGCTTACTGCATTCGCGTAACAGGCAGTCTCCCTGTGGAGTGCAACGAGAGGCAGGTGGTTATAGCGTTAGACTAGTTAACTGTAAGGTGGCAAGATTGGATCCCCCGAGCTGACAAGGTGAAAATCTCCTGAACGAGGTAGTTAACCCACCCTCATTGAAAATAAGAATGTGTTCTGAACTGACTTGCCTAGTTAAATAAAGATTAAATAAAGGTGTAAAAAAAAAATTAAACGGCCAAATCGGTGTCCAAAAACACCAAAAACACTGATTTCCGATTGTTATGAAAACTTGAAATCGGCCCTAATTAATCGGCGATTCCGATTAGTCGGCCGACCTCTAATGCACACTGCTAACAAAGAGGGCAGGGCAAACAGATAGTAGGACAATCGAACAGTCCGCGAAGAGGCTGTTTTAGCTTAAGTCTTCAATAGACTAGTGTATGTCAATCCCTTTTTGAAGAAAAAAGTAGGACCTTTCATCTTCGGAGAGACCCGAAGAGTGTTAAATGTCTTCAGATAGCTGTTACGTTAGTGGTTGAACATACTTTTTTTTCAGAGGTATTGTGCTAAACTACCATCTTTAACCCTGATCTTTTGTTAACCTTCAGGCCAAATTTATTGAAAAGTCTGAGATATTCCACATGTATTAGCGATGAAGATATCTACAGTCGAAAATAAATGGTCTGTTTCTGTTTAAAAAAGCTTTTCCATGTCCCGCCAGGCCCCCGTCTCCCTGCTCTCCTTTTGCCGAAGGCCCAGTTAAATTGGCACAGATTCCACCCAGCTCACAACCAGAATCGCTGCCTAAGTGTTTCCACCTCACTTGCCCACCGATGGCCTTACAGTAGCACAGAAAACATAGGGGGGAAAGTCAACCATGCTACAATAGGCCGCCTGACACACAATGTAAAAGAGCAGCCTTGCAACACATGTACAACCTTATGTGCCTTCTTCTGGCAGACGGTCACAGAGCATACAGTACACAGCGATCATGGAGGGTTTGTGAAATGGACTACAATCTGACTCAGACTAAAAGGATTCTTTAAAAAAATAATGTATATATATATTTAAGCCTCTTCACAGATGGCACATTCGTTTGTTTGTGTAGCATTAGCAGAGCGGACGTGATGCTGCTGGCTAGTCGGTGGCTCACTCTTCCTGCATGGTCTCTGAAGTGTTGAGACTTCCCAAAGCACATTCCTCTCGGAGAGAGAGAGAGATAAAGAGAGAGAGAGAGTAAGAGAGACAGAGAGCGAGAAAGAGACATAACAGTTGAGCAAGTACTTAATACAAGTAATACCAAGTTTGCTCCTCAGGTAGAAAAGTAAAAGTCATCCGTAATAACGGAATTCCTTTTGAGTTCAAAGCCATGCAACACTGTGCTTCCCATACTGAGACGACCATTATAGGATCGTTTATGAGGATCATTTGAGCTGGATGGTGGCCCACCCAATGCTTTAGCCACGGAATTACCTTTCCGTCAGAAGTTGTTCTCCAAAGCCAATCGTTACTGTATTCATGCGACCACAAAGTTCACACAACCACAAAACAGTGTGTACTGGTCTTCAAACATCTCCTCCGCTCAGGACAAAAGGGTTATTTCCAATAGTCACATTCGGTTGCTTGGCAGATAGTGTAACGCATGACTCTGCCAACAAACTGGCCTTGTAAACAATATGCAGGAGTGTGTTTGTGTTTATACTTGGCCTCAACAAGTCTTTTGGTCTATTTTCGTCATGCGCTACAGGATTTGTAAGTATTCTCACAGCGGTTATAGTAAGCCAGTGTGTCTAATGGAAGATAAAGTAAGTGTGTATGTGTGTAGAGGGGCTGCAGAGCTGAATGGTAGCTGACGGCGTGTAAAACACAAGGCACGGAATACAGACAGAACAAAAATGAATAGTTTGAATACATCAAGAGATTGGAGTTTGCATTCGGTGTAGAATTTGTGAATGTTACACCTATCACAGAGTGGCAATTCAGGAGCGCAAGCCACTTTATTGGATGTGTGACAGATGGTACAATAGCCGGGAGCATTAAAAACATGTAAGCAGACAGGTAAAATGTGCCTCCTTTTGAATTCTGTGTGGTATTTACAGTGACAGTAGACATGGGTTTGTCCCTTATCAAAAAGACAACACAAGGGAACGAGGAGGGGAGTCAAAGCGAAAACACAAGAGATAACTGTTGTTTATCAGATTGTTCCATGGAGAATAATCCTCTCAATAAAACCATGTCGAAACAACCAAAACACAGGGCTGTCTGTTTAAGCAGCGAGCAGCTTCTCAGAATGAAGCCCAGTAATAATTCAAATCACTATTATATCAGGAAGCAACTTCCCGATAAGGATTATCATGTGAGATCTAGATTGGTGGCATGTGCCAGCGGTAATTCCATCACCAACCTTTGGTGTTGTCTCAAATTAAATCCGAGGCAATCGCAAAACATTCTGATACATTTCCGCGCAGGATGAATGGAATAATTGAAAAGTGTCAATCGAATGCAAATTGGACAAAGCCTTCCACTAGGGATGTGCATCTTTCCCTTTCAAGACCATTCTATACGTACACTACATGACCAAAAGTATGTGGACACCTGCTCGTCGAATATCTCATTCCAAAATCATGGGCATTAATATGGAGTAGGTACCCCTTTTGCTGCTATAATAGCCTCCACTCTTCTGGGAAGGCTTTCCACTAGATGTTGGAACATTTTTTTCTGCGGGGACTTAATTCCATTCAGCCACAAGACCATTAGAGTGGCTGGGCACTGATGTTGGGAGATTAGGCCTGGCTCGCAGTCGCCGTTCCAATTCATCCCAAAGGTGTTCGATGGGGTTGAGGTCAGGGCTCTGTGCAGGCCAATCAAGTTCTTCCACACCAATCTCAACAAACCACCTCTGTATAGACCTCACTTTGTGCATAGGGGCATTGTCATGCTGAAACAGGAAAGGGCCTTCCCCAAACTGTTGCCACAAAGTTGGAAGCACAGAATCGTCTAGAAAGTCATTTTATGCTGTCGCATTAAGATTTCCCTTCACTGGAACCAAGGGACCTAGCCCAAACCATGAAAACCATGTGTGGCCTACCACTTTGCGGCTGTGCCGTTGTTGCTCCTAGATGTTTTCACTCATAATAAAAGCCCTTACAGTTGAACGAGGCAGCATAGGGAATAAAAATAAATGTTTTATTGCATGGTGCAAGATTGAATGCAATTCATTGATTATTGAATGTTATGATGGACACAGCTTTGTAGAACCAAAACACAGCCCCTGCTCGACAAACTGGAACTCGAGAACGAATCATTTGGGGTGCTGCAGTTCGCAAACAATATTGTGTTATTAACCCTCATTCAATGTTTTACACCAAGTCTTTCATAATCTAGTCCAATTGCGGCCACAACTAGACCTTGTTTGAAATGTATCATAAATAGTTTAGTTTGTAGGCCTAGCAGTCAACAAATGTACATTGTTTAAAGCACACTTGAACAACTCTCAGTCACAAATGACAGCTCTAATAAAGCCCCTTGAAGTGAATGACATGTGAACGAGATGCTTGTATAATCATGACTCTTTCGAGTTTTCAGTTCATCGTTCGCCGATAGGGGTCCTGCGTGCTCTGGGCATTACTGTCTGAAATGAACAAAATGAGTTGAAACATTCATTCTTTTGACTGAACGAGTTGAAGAGATCTGAATCAGTAAAAACAGCGGAACATTCCATCATTAGTGTGTGTGTGTGTGTGTGTGTGTGTGTGTGTGTGTGTGTGTGTGTGTGTGTGTGTGTGTGTGTGTGTGTGTGTGTGTGTGTGTGTGTGTGTGTGTGTGTGTGTGTGTGTGTGTGTGTATGCGCGCACGCGTGTAAATGATGTATGTTGTGTATACTATGTAGGCACCTGAGCTGAGCCATAAGGGAGACTAGGCATCTACCACCCTCACTACAAGATGTTTTTGGTCCCACCCCACTCTGGGTTCTGAAATCACCATCACCCACTAATTAACTTGCCATTCTTGCAGATTAAGTGTTTGAGCTAGTAATGTATCCATATTTACTGTTTACAAATGAACTATGACATTTCACCCCCCCCCAACTCAAAATCGAAGGGTTTTGAACATTTGAACGTTTTCACATAGTGATCTTCTCGTCTATCGCTTCGGCCATGCAGTGCGCCTCGTAAAAGTGATTGCGGTCCTCGTTATGAAATTATACATTTTACCTTGTATGTCGAAAAATTACCATATACACTGATTGTTTAAAGCAGAATTACCACAAAATTACCATATACACTGATTGTTTAAAGCAAAATTACCAAAACTATTGCTGATGGTAACCTCGAATAATCTAAATGAAATCTATTTGCAAGCCCTGTTCAGCAGGTATAGATGAGAGTTGTCTCCTGTAGCATACTTTTAATCTGGCAAAACACATTTTCAACATAGATAACAATAACCTAGCAAACTACATAGACTGTCACTCAACTAATAAAGCCTATTATCACAAAATCCATGTAGCATTAGAATGCTGAAGGTGCCGTGCAGATGTGCAAGATCCGGAACAAACTGTTGGTCAGCGAGCGAAGCTGAGCACAGTGCGCAGTTTGACTAGGCCACTGATATTGCCTGGGGTTGTCCGGCGTGCAAAATGACTTGGAGATTAATCACTGTCAACAGTCGTCACAAAAGACGAGAGGTATTTTCGGAAGGTTTAGATAGAATGTAATACGAGCAACAACAAAAATGTGAACCAGCTATTTGTAACGTTTGAATTTTCTGACAGACTCATGCTACATTTGGTTAGGTTCGGGGTCCCAGGACTGCACTTGTGTCTTAAACATTTCAATCGGGGCGGATGTGTATCGGTGAATCATTACATCCCTACCTTCCTCTCCGATCCAGTTCAACAATGAACCTGTGTGTTCTGTGGGTTGATGATGGTATGAAAAGGAGACATGACAGAGCTATGATTCACCCACTGCTATGTTATGTTAAATCAAGACTGTTAGGCAGCAGGTCCAGGTCACCGGTTTAAACTGGTTTAATAAGAAATAAATGCCACTGCAGACCATCCGGCAACTGTTACATTTAATTGTCTCGGTGCAATGCTTCCATTGTCATTTCAGATCTATTTTATGTCCATCGGAATTAACATGCCGGGTCCACAATAGGTTCAAAATATTGATTAGGGGAAAAAAAAATCCTCTAGCAAATTCCTGTTCATGTTATCGCCGTACAAAAGATAACACTGCCATAGAAGAGCTTCAGGCAGGTTTCCAAAACCCAAAGGTTGCCTTTGATCCCCATTCGATCCCAAGTCTTTAACTGAGATCCAAGTTAGTATTTTTACATTGCGCATGTAAATATATTAGAATCTCTCTAGACATTTATTGTGATGTGTTTGCCCAATGCCAGAAACACTCACCTAAACTAGCATTGCATAGGAGTTCTATTCAGGAAACAAATTGTTCTGATCAACCACTTTTTGAACAGAGCACAGAATGAGCAGAGGTGTTTAAACGGGGTTTTACATAATGTTTCAAGCAGCAACAGGAGGGCATCTGAATTCCTCACATGTTGTGTTTGGAGAGGTAAAGGGGACACACAAACGTGCAGGTTCTGCGGCGGGTATTACACCCACACTCTCTCGTTCTGGTTTTATTAATGCTACGCCAGCATCTCTGCTCATCACCCAATAGTGGGCTGGCATTCTGACAACTAGATAATGTCATGGCGTACCGAGCAGTAGTCGTTCCCGTAAGGCATCGTGATATTTAGACGTTCTGTGGCAGGCCCAAAATCTTTTTAGCATTTGATGATGTTAAAATGTCTTCGGAATTAGCCTTCTCTGAGCCGACTCGGCTGGAATCACAGCATGACGTGTGCTTTGTTTAATAGCTGCAGAAAAGGCTGACATTTATCACAATACGCAATAGAAAAGTTTGTTAGTGCGGAAGAACAAGGCATAACCTGCTCAGTAAGAGTTTAAATAGAAGTGAAAAGACTAGGCTTTTGCAAGGATCGCCTTACAGAAGACACAAAAGAAAATCCATATATCTCTCGAAAAACATCAGATTAATGTATGCAAATGAAAGCAGTTAGAATTCTGTTTTCTTCTTCAAGGAGACAGACCAGTGTCAATACAAAATGCCAAATCCCAGTTAATTGTTTGCGTGGCCAGGTGTGCTGTCTGAAGGGAACAACAATTATTTTGCAATACATTTTCCTCCTTTCGGTGATAAAACAAACACATTTGACAGTAATACCAAATACTGAACAAAAGCATCACCATATGGATCCCAGATATGGGCCCCATCACCCTCTTCATTTGGGTGCCTGTATGAACTCACATATTTATTTCTTTATTTTACCTGTGAACAGTTTGGTGATGGCCCTGTTCTGGCGGCGTGCTGAGCAGATGAGAAGGAGCCAGGGCGGGAGGTACTCGTGGTGGCTGGCCAGGAGCTCAGCGATGGTCCTGGGGGTGCCTGAGCCTGAAGACCTCTGTTCTCCCTCACCCAGCTGACAGCCTTCGTCGATGGAATCAACCAGGAGGAAGAGGGCCTGCAGAGGTGGCTTGGCACTCAAGAGTGGGAGGAGAACACACCTTTAGGGCAAGAGAGAAGATGAGAGAGATTTAGAACTCTCTCTCTGTGCACCTAGCGCTTTCCACTGCGAGCTGATGCTGTTGAAGAGAGTTGAGGATGATTGCAGGCGTACATCAACAAAAATAGATTTAATGTCAGTCTGAGTCACACGTTTGACTGTATCTTAGTAACTGTCTCTCTATCCACAGTTCAGCTTTCAGGCCCTTGACAGGCCTTCACAGTGCAAATGCAAATCTTTAGGGAATTGAAACCTGCAGTTATAGATAACAGGTGACATGCCCCCCCAAACGCTTCTGAAAAAAATCCTGGGGAAAACACTGGACTGTATGTACTGTATACAGACAGTGTCCTAAATATTTGTTCTTAGCCAGGAGCTGAAATAACTGAATTTCAACTGAATTTCAATTGAAAGCAGACAGAGCAGGTCCATATTAATCAAATGATGACGTGACAGTTTACAAGGCCGACGACTGTCTGGAATAGCCAGGAAAATCTCCCCAAAAAACACCCCCCCAAAAAACAGCCTCACTACACTGTGAATAATGTACAGTATTAAACCACATCAATCCTTGTCTGTACTCACAAACCCAAGGGTTTAAATGCTGCGTCAACCTTGAAATAACATGAGCGTTAAAAGCCAAAGGGAAAAGTGAACACCCCATTTGCTCGAATGACAACGTGTATTATGACTGCGTGCATAAATGCCATGAAGCCAGCATTGTATCTGTTCCCGTTTTATTTTCCCAACCTGCATGCTTGTGCTGGCAAACCTTCAGTGCCTGTGTACAGTACAGAGCTGCTACCCCCAGCCTGATTCCAGTCTTGAGACTGTTGTTTTGCTGTTGTAAAATACCGCCACCGCTAAAACAGCGCTTAGTTATGCATATCCCTCGCTAATCAAATTGGAGCCTTTTAAACACGACTTTTAGTCAGACTGCAATTCCAGTGCAAGGGCTCAGCAAACACTTTCCAGCCAAACCTCCCCTCCAATCCTCTGTTTTTCCAACAGCTCAATTTCTCAAGTGCAAGAAAAAAGAGGGTAGTGCGCAGTCATCAACCTGCAAGCTCCATCATTACATCGCTCCATCTCAGAGAAACATGGCCGATTGCTCTTTCTGACGGCTGCAGCCCCACATCGAATCTGCAGCACAGACAGGAAAACCAGCCAAGAGGAATGCCAATCTGCACAGTTTGTGTACTGCAAACAACTACAGCAACGCCGCCTGCAGACAAACAAATTCACAGAGACAGCAATGCGGGCCTTGTTATGAGACAAAGAGCTATTATTTTCCTTAAAATCAACTGCTTTCAGAACTGTTGATAACTGACCTCCCTGCAGGAAGAAGACAGGGGCTTGAAATGAGCACAACAATGGGCTGGGTGCCAGACTAACGTCCGAAGAGCCTCAGCCAATGATGGGTGTATTTGTGACGCATACTTTGCCCCGCACGTTAACACTAACTATTTTGGTTGTTCTTATTCCGTCTTCGACATATGTAAATAGCAGGAGAGCTATTATCATTTAGAGAAAGAAAGAGAATGTGAAATGTCCCTAACGCGCACCCGGCATCTGTTGTGCTGCAAGTCCCCATCTTCCACGACATTATGCAATGTGGGCTTCGCTTTGAAGTTTCAGTGAAGATGTTTAGGCCGACAGGCAGCCCTGGGCACCTTGCTCACGTCTTACACATTTACTGAGACGCTTTTATGAGGTGGGGGCTGAGCCTGAAATTTCCTTCATCATGCAATGGCGCAGGGAGACTGTGGCTCAGGTCCAATATACCGTGCATGGCCGGCCATGACACCATTCTATTAATGGAAAAGAACAGCAGGTGGGTCAACTAGTCACTGCAGAGACCCCATTGAAAAGCAATAGCGACTAGCACAGGGTCCACTGGAAACCTGAACGAGACTCTTTTAATGAAGAAAATGAAGATTTCTTCATTCAACGATTCCATTTGGAGACAAAAGCCGGCTCAGCTTCTTTGCCTTAGTCAGGAGAGATTAGCAGAAAAAGACTGCATGACAACAGCTGACTCATGGCCCCATCAGGGGGTGGAGAAAGAAAAAGCAACCAGCTCCCAATCTGGAAAATGCATTTTATTAATTTATACATAAAGCATGGTGTAATTCCAATCATCTTCTCCTAACGAGTCAACCTGAGAGAGACAATGTGAGGGGTTCTGCTGGGAGCAATGTGGATTCTGAGAATTTAGCAAAATGGCAGCCATGACACGGCAAGCGCTGTTACCCCACTGCATTAGCACTTTTCACACAGAACATGTGCCATATTAATCCACGGGTGAATTGGTAACATGCCAACTACGCTGGAATGAATAATGCTAGCATTTTGTCAAAGAGGAGTAAAGAACGTACGGTAAAGTGTTTCTAAAGTGATGGGGCTCTCAGACATGTCAACACAAGACAATGTGAACTGGTGCTGCAGAACAAAGTACAACCATGTCTAAAAGTTCAAACAACTGCATCTCCACAACCCACAAGCCTCTGCAAGCAGAAAAACATATAATATATATATATATATATAGCATAAAGCTATTCGGTCCACATTTCATAACTCCATGGGCTCCCCCCATGGATCTTGTGAGGTAGGTTCTCCTCACCGACCTCACAAGTTCAACACACACACACACACACACACACACACACACACACACACACACACACACACACACACACACACACACACACACACACACACACACACACACACACACACACACACACACACACACACACACACACACACACACACACACACACACACAAGAACTAGACAAATTTAAACCTGTTTGCTTTTCCAGAGCATAACAAACAGTGATGTGGTGTTCTTTTTTTAATTACCAGAACACAATCTCTTTATGAAATTTGATACAGAAATGTAGCCTATTAGAACAGTGGTCACCAAATGGTCGATCGCGATCGACTGGCGTATCTCCAAGACATTCCTGTCTTGCGCTGTTGGCAGTAGGTGCACTTGTTTCACCAGCCCTGTGCGCCGGTAGGCAAAGTGTTTCATGCGTCTGAAGGTACAAACTCTGCATACTTGGCATGTCCAGAGAGCAAATCAAATGCACATATTAGAGGTCGACCGATAATGATTTTTTTTAACGCCGATACCGATTATTAGAGGACCAAAAAAAGCCGATACCGATTAATCAGACAATTGTTATATATATTTTTTGTAATAATGACAATTGCAACAATACTGAATGAACACTTATTTTAACTTAATATAATCCCTCAATAAAATCAATTTAGCCTCAGATAAATAATGAAACATGTTCAATTTGGTTTAAATAATGCAAAAACAAAGTGTTGGAGAAGAAAGGAAAAGTGCAATATGTGCCATGTAAGAAAGCTAACGTTTAAGTTCCTTGCTCAGAACATGAGAACATATGAAAGCTGGCTGGTGGTTCCTTTTAACCTGAGTCTTCAATATTCCCAGGTATGATGTTTTAGGTTGTAGTTATTTTTTTGGAATTATAGGACTATTTCTCTCTACACCATTTATATTTCATTAACATTTGACTATTGGATGTTCTTATAGGCACTTTATTATTGCCAGTGTAACAGTATAGCTTCCGCCCCCCCCTCCTACCTGGGCTCGAACCAGGAACACAACAACAACAGCCACCCTCGAAGCGGCGTTACCCATCGCTCCACAAAAGCCGCGGCCCTTGCAGAGCAAGGGCAACAACCACTCCAAGTCTCAGAGCGAGTGATGTTTGAAACGCTATTAGCGCGCACCCCGCTAACTACCTGGCCATTTCACATCGGTTACACCAGCCTAATCTCGGGAGTTGATAGGCTTGAAGTCATAAACAGCTGCTGGCAAACGCACAAAAGTGCTGTTTGAATGAATGCTTACAAGCCTGCTGCTGCCTACCATCGCTCAGACTGCTCTATCAAATCATAGACTTAGTTATAACATGATAACACACAGAACTACGAGCCTTGGGTCATTAATATGGTCGAATCCGGAAACTATCATCTCGAAAACAAGACATTTATTCTTTCAGTAAAATACGGAACCGTTCTGTATTTTATCTAACGGGTGGCATCCATAAGTCTAAATATTCCTGTTAGATTGCACAACCTTCAATGTTATGTCATAATTACGTAAAATTCTGGCAAATTAGGTGAACCAAACTGTTGCATATACACTGACTCTGTGTGCAATGAATGCAAGAGAAGTGACACAATTTCACCTGGTTAATATTGCCTGCTAACCTGGATGTCTTTTAGCTAAATATGCAGGTTTAAAAATATATACTTCTGTGTATTGGTTTTAAGAAAGGCATTGATGTTTATGGTTAGGTACACATTGGAGCAACGATACACACCGCATCGATTATATGCAACGCAGGACACGCTAGATAAACTAGTAATCACCATGTGTAGATAACTAGTGATTATGATTGATTGATTGATTGTTTTTTATAAGATAAGTTTAATGCTAGCTAGCAACTTACCTTGGCTTATTGCATTCGCGTAACAGGCAGGCTCCTCGTGGAGTGCAATGTAATCAGGTGGTTAGAGCGTTGAACTAGTTAACTGTAAGGTTGCAAGATTGAATGCCTGAGCGGACAAGGTAAAAATCTGCCGTTCTGCCCCTGAACGAGGCAGTTAACCCACCGTTCCTAGGCCGTCATTGTTCTTAACTGACTTGCCTAGTTAAATAAAGGTGTACATTTTTTGGGCTAAATCGGTGTCCAGAAATTTCCGATTGTTATGAAAACTTGAAATCGGCCCTAATTAATCGGCCATTTCCGATTAATCGGTCGACCTCTAGCACATATATGCCTACCGCTAGCCAATCAGATTGCTCAGATCACTGTGTCTGCAGCTTCCTCGTTGATACTGTGATTTCATAACGTCTAAAACTATGGCTAGTGAGAGACTTTCAACGAAAATCTACTTCTACACCCGCGGTGTGACCTGCACTGCAGCTTCAATAAATGAGGCAAAGTGTATAGATAGGCTTGTGTTGTAATTATTAGAGTCTGTGTGTTTTTTGTAAGAATATTTCCTTTTCTCTGGTCATACAAATCAAATCAAACTTAATTTGTCACATGCGCCGAATACAACAGGTGTAGACTTTACTGTGAAATGCTTACTTACAAGCCCTTAACCAACAGTGCAGTTCAAGAAGAGTTAAGAAAACATTTACCAAATAAACTAAAGTAAAAAAATATAAAAAAGTAACACAATAAAATAACAATGTCGAGGCTACATACAAGGGGTACCGGTAACGAGTCAGTGTGCGGGGTTAGTTGAGGTCATTTGTACATGTGGGTAGGGGTGAAGTGACTATGCATAGATAATAAACAGCGAGTGGCAGCAGTGTACAAAACAAAGGGAGGGGGAGGGGGGTATCAATGTAAATGTGAGAGGTGCAATAGTGCAGTGTATTTTAGTCTTTCGCAGTAACTTGATTCAAGGTGCAAACAGCAAATTAGTTGGCTTAAGGACAAAAAGGGCATCTGGTAATGGATGTTGCAAAATAAAACAAACATGTTCAAGCTTCCTAGAAAATGTAGTCTAGAGCTGTCTAATAAACAGTGCTCAATAGACAGCTCAGTTAATGCAAGATAGAGACAGAAGTGGCTAGCGTATACAATTAAATAACCTGCACAAAAGCAACTTACTTTGTGCTTTGGACCAAGAAAACAAAACACGAGATCAATTTGGTATAAACCGAAAATTAATTTAAATGGCTTAAAAGCAGAAAAAGTACACAACTTAAGATAGCTGAATGAACAAAAACAGGTTTAAGCCCTACACTAACCCCTGAACGCCCAGACAGGGTGTGCAATCCCAGGTCAGATGGACAATTATTCAACACTGTCAGTGGGATCTGAAATGTCATCCCTTCCAACTCCACGACCCCCTGCGCCTTCTTCTATACCACTGTTAAAATTGACTCTGGGACACGCAACACAGTACACAGCATGCTAGATGTCTGACAAAGTGTGATGATGCAGACTGTCGGGACAATGAGATGGTCTCCTGTATTTCACCCTGATGAGGTAACTGCCTCCCCTCCCATTCACTCTGGTCAGAATGAGACAGAAGAAGAAGGCTGATATCCTGCACAGCATTGCACGACTGACATCCTCTGAGAGCACAGAAGATCAACCGCAGCTGGGGCTTTCATTTCACATCACTTAGCGACCTCCTAACGTGCACAGGCAACAGCTCAGTTAACATTTAACCCGTTCGTCATGCAAACACGCAAAGGGGATCTGATGCACATGTTTGGGCTTTTTAGTGCGATAACACCCCCTCCCATACCCACAGCCCCTGTATGCCAAGTCAAAGCGACGTGGACAGGGAGGCTGGCACCAGAATGCTGAGTCATCGCGGCATCCTTTAAAAAGTGGCTTAATCTGTAGCGAGTCTTTCTGCAGCCGAGCAACGCATGACGGGCGCGCAGCATTTCATCTTCGATTAGCATCCTCTTTTTTCACTCCTACTGCAGCTCTGTAATCCCCAACGCCACTAACAATTACTAATTGAAATGACTACAATAAGAGTAAATGTACTGGTACAACTTTACAATATGCAGGTACTGTGTTATCCCAGTGAAGGTAAACATTGTTTCATGGTACTTACCACTGTTGCACCTGTAGAATGCACAAATTCAAGAATTTGGCAATAAACTCAAGAGTTGAGATGCATTTTTAGGATATATGATCATGGCACAGGTTTGTGAGGTTAGAACAACCATGTGTGACTCACCACCTGGGTTCGGTCTTATGTAGCAAAATTGGAAATTTTGTTTTTTACATTGGATATAAGTAGAGACTCAGAGCTACAAAATGGTATATCATACACTGTATTTTTGAGGATCAAAAAGTTGAAAGTTGATAAACTTGTAACTCACTTTTGAGAAAATGGCCTTTGAATGTTTTGGTATCTAGTGAAGAGCTCTTCTTTATCTACAACCATTCAGCATCGTTTACACCCTCTTAAGCTTTAGCCCCACCCATCTCGTTTCACTCTCGGAGCATTCAGAGCTCACACTTGGTGCTCAAGGCTGTTAATTTGTTAACCTCTGGATAACATGAAAACAGTGAGCTAGCCAGGTAAACAATGAACCTTTGCTCGGTAAAAAAAAGTGTACCATCACACACTTCACATAATGTTCGCTAACGAGCCAGCCAGCTCACGTTAGCTAGTTAAGGGCTTGTAAGTAAGCATTTCACTGTAAGGTGATTTCACTGTTACGTGATCTGTGTGATCTTTCACTTTGTTTACCTAGCTAGGTTCATTGTTTACCTGGCTAGCTAGCTGTTTTCATGTTGTATTCTGCGTATGTGACATAACATTTGATTTGAAAGTGGAGAGCAACGCTTATGCAGCTCAATACATTTTAAAAAAGATGAGTTCGACATGATTACCAACAGACTGACCAGCTCAAATAGACAGATGCATTCTACATGGCAGACCAAACCGAACTCCTCTCTCGGCATGTCCAGCCCTCTCATTATCTCAGCCAATCATGGCTAGTGGGAATGTTGCTGTTTTTTTCTGTGGCTTGACCAACAAGGCTGGTAATTTAGCAATTGTATTCGTATTTAGATGGCATACAAGGTTGTTATTAAGGCACATTTTTATTTTATTTTACCTTTATTTAACTAGGCAAGTCAGTTAAGAAAAAAATCTTACTTTCAATGATGTCCTAGGAACAGCGGGTTAACTGCCTTGTTCAGGGGCAGAACAACATTTGTTTTACCTTGTTAACTCGGGGATTCGATCTTCCAACCTTTCGGTTACTAGTCCAATGCTCTAACCACTAGGCTACTTGCCGCCCCACATGAAAGTTCATTTTTGATAAAAACATATTATTTTACGTTTCAATTGGCTCTCCTGTGAGGTCATGACGTGCGACATACGCCTAGTTTCCTGAATCAGGTCACATATGTCATGAACATATAGTGTCAGCAGAGTTTCAATAGATCCAGGTAGGGATGGGTGATACGTCCTAAAAATCATATGTAGATTTGTTTAAACTTATGGACGATTCAAAATATATCCCAATTTTTTAAAAACATTTTCCCAAAATAAGCTTTGTTGTTGTAAATACACTACATTTCAAACAGTCAGCAATAATCTAATGAATTCAGGGCTTGTTAAATTATACCTAGGCTAAATGTTAGCCTTCCACAACCCACTAATGATTCAATTGTTTTATTACAAAAAATGTAAACTGCTTTTTTTTTGCCATAATCACTGACCTTGCTTTCAATTCTCTCTATGAAAATGCACTTTTTGTTACAAATGTAACCAGAACCATGCACAATGACCAACTTCTGGTAGCAGGCATTATAGAAAAATAACAAAGGTCTTACAAACACTCTCAAGCACAAGCCTACGTCCATCACTTTGTTTAGATGTTGAAATCAAGTGGCCAACCTGGTGAAGAAGACGCTTATTTCTCAATACGAGATTGTGTTACCAATTGCGTCTTTCTATGCTCATTACACATTTAAAAAACAAAGACGAGACAGCTAGCGCTAACAGTCTGTACCGCAATGTCGTGCGTCACCAGTGGTGGGAAAGTGGGAAGGTGCATCGTACACATAGCACCAAAGGAAAAAAAAAACTAGATTATTGCTATACAGGCATTTGGAACATTGCGCTAGAACATACATTTGATTTATTCAAATTAATTGGATATATCGCCCAGCCCTACATCCAGATCGCATCCATAATTTACAGAGTTTTTTACAAAGTTTCTCCTTATGTTACAAACAACATCTGAAGTGCCGAATTAAAGTAGACGAAAAGCTCCATATTGCTGTCAAACTTCATTTGTAAATGTTAGCAACAAGCTAGTCAAAGCCTACAGCCATTGCATGTATAAAGATTTAGAACATTACCTTGCTCTGCTAGCTGTAGGCCTATATATATATATATACACTACCGTTCAAAAGTTTGGGGTCAGTTAGAAATGTCCTTGTTTTTGAAAGAAAAGCACATTTTTTGTCCATTAAAATAACATCAAATTGATCAGAAATACAGTGTAGACATTGTTAAAAGTTATTATGGCTGCAGTGGCAGTATTGAGTAGCTTGGATGAAATGTGCCCAGAGTAAACGGCCTGCTCCTCCGTCCCAGTTGCTAATATAAGCATATTGTTATTTTTATTGGATATAAAACACTCTGCAAAAAACTGTTTGAATGATGTCTGAGAGTATAACAGAACTCATATGGCAGGCAAAAACCGGAGAAGAAATCCAAACAGGAAGTGAGAAATCTGAGGTTGGACGATTTTCAACCCAGCCCCTATTGAATTCTCGGCGGGATATGGATGAAGTTGAACTTCCTAGGGCTTCCACTAGATGTCAACCATCTTTAGAAACTTGAATGAGGCTTCTACTGTGTGGTGGGGCTGAATAAGAGCTGAATGAGTCAGGTTACTGGCAGAGAGCCGGGTCCTGGTCACGCGCAATTAACATGATAGTAACCTGCATGGATTTTCTACACACAAAGGAATTCTCCAGTTGGAACTTTATTGAAGATTTATGATAACAACACCTTAAAGATTGATTCTATACTTAAGTTTGACAAGTTTCTTCGACCTGTAATATAAGTTTTTGAAGTTTTCATCCGACGTTCGGATGGACTTGCAAGAGCGTTTGGATTTGTATACCTAAGCCCTAACAAAAGTAGCTACTTGGACATAAATAATGGACATTATCGAACAAATCAAGCATTTATTGTGGAACTAGGATTCCTGGGAGTGCATTCTGATGAAGATCATCAAATGTAAGGGAATATTTATTATGTGATTTCTGGTTTCTGTTGACTCCAACATGGAGCCTTTTTGAAATGATAAACTTGGATTAGCTAACATATCGTGCCATTGGAACAAAGGAGTGATGGTTGATGATAATGGGCCTCTAATCGCCTATGTAGATATTCCATTAAATATCATCTGTTTCCAGCTAAAATAGTCATTTACAACATTAACAATGTCTACGCTGCATTTCTGATCAATTTGATGTTATTTTAATGGACAAAAAATGTGCTTTTCTTTCAAAATCAAGGCCATTTCTAAGTGACCCCAAACATTTGAAGATAGTGTATATATTTTGACTAATAAGACAATTCAATTATATGGCTAATGTTAATTTGGAGGAAAATAGAAATCTAATGTTTAGAAAAACTTCCTTAAACTTTCTTAGCAAAAGGATCATAAAGGAAAACACTTTGACCCACTGAGTGAACAAAATACTGCCAAGAAACTCAAACCTGGTTATCAGATTCAAGCCATGATCACTTTCCAAGGTTCCTTTGCTCCCAACACACAGATTTATTTGCCTGGCAGTTATTCAAACTACTGCACGCTCATTTAAAAATCCCCCTTACAAACAAACCCCAAAAGCTCTCACCTAAACAATAAGAGGACCTGCCCTTTCAGCACATTTCCTAGTGCCTTGAGCTTTTAGAGTGCCCACATGACTGAGTTTATTCCACCTATTTATTTGTGCTCTTTTGTCCTGAGGAAAAAAAGCTAAACATGTTGCAGGGAGACCTTTTGATAGGTTCAAACGACAAGGTCAAATTAATTCCACTGTTAGTACTCTGGTCAAAACACGGTAGAGGCCATTGCTAGAGGGAAAGCATGTTGCAATTAGATTACATGGGTAAATTGGTGAGATTCCATTGTATATTGCCAAGTTTGTGCAGTTTTGTTCGTTATCAACAGTCCTACACGCTGCTTGAATTCCGCCCCACCCACCTTCCTCCCGGGTTTTCACACTTTGTTGTTGTTTCTATCTCGATGAAGAGTAAAGGTATATAACTTGTTCGGGTGACTACAATAGCACACACAACGGTGAATGGAGAGGATGGCAGTGCATAGGATGGAGACCAGGTTGAACCAGGTTTAATGTATTGACACAACCGGTGATTACGATCAACAAACATGCTTGTTAGGCCAAGGAATTTGGCCAACCCCTCTGGCATTCACATGCTGGTAAGGCCTTAAAACAGAGTCTGAGGTCAAGGCTCCACCAGTCTTGTTTACCAGGAGCCCAACCTTTACAAATGAACACCCTATTTTTCATTATTGAGCAACAATGTAGCCTTGTTTTTGGAACATGTTCACCTGAGATGAGATTCCACTTCTAAAGTAAATTAGGGGAACCCTATGTTTGGAAAAAGAATACACTTTTATAATCCTCCATTGCTTGCTTTGCCTATTGAACATGTCCGGACACAAAGATAGAGCGGTGGATATTGGCTGTGATACAGATCTTCCACTTCCCAACGTCCTGCAACCTGATAGGATCTAGTATTTGTGTACAACAGTGCCCAGGATTCTTTTACACCAGAGATGGCGATAAGACATTCTCCAGAGTGCATATTTACTCCACAAACAAAAGGCTGTAATCTTCGTTCTTCGATAACAATTCTGTCTGTTGTCCACGGAGTCGGAACCAAACCTCAAGCGGTAAAGAAATGCACTTGTCTAGGCCAGGCTGGGTTGGTGATGCTGTCTGTGAGAAGCTTTCCATTCCCTTGACACTGACCAGAACTGGACCTCTGTCTGTCCACTGGTTGTTCATGTCCCCCATGTTAACCTGCCTTCTATCGCAAATGTCACAGTCAAGTCCCAGGCATCAATAGTGGCCTTATTGCTATAATAACTGACACACGGCTACTTCCTCAGCTTCTTTTGGGAAAGATGTGAAAGACCGGGGAAATCAATGAGTCCATTGGCCATTTAAAAATGATTTACCTCGCCGAACGTTTGACCCACTTTCCCAGTGTGTGGTGTAAAGACGGCGCAATAAGCATCACCATATGGCCAGACAAGAGGCGTGTGTGTTCAACAACGCATTCCATCCCATGTGTGTATAGTATAGACTGGTTGACCCATCGTGCTGACAAGTCGTGCAAGTAGCATACACACAAGGCAGTTCCTTTACAAATATAGGTTCAAACCCCTTTTTAAAGACCCAGTCTTACAGAGAGAAAAGTCTGCGTGGATCACATTATATGACCAAGCTTGATCCTGTACGGTTTTTGTCTCACATGTGCAGCCCACGTCGTCATATAGGGCAGTCAGTCACACACTTCCAAGCAGTACATTCTTCCCTCCAGCCAACTGAGCCTGGGTGCCACTTAAAATAACTGACCTTTTTCTCAACTAAGGGCTAGCGGGGACAGTCCCACGGAATGCCACAGAACAGGAAAACAACAACACAAACACTATGTCAATGGGTAGCGGGACAGAGGACTGCTGGGGTAGGGTTAAGGGAAGTGTGTGAGCAGTAAAAGTGGGAGGGGTGGGGTAAGGACAGGGGGGTGGAGGGAAGTGGGTGGGGCAGCAGGCTTCACCTACCTCTTGAAAGCCTCAGTGGGGTTTCTCTCACACTCCCCGGGCTGCAGGACGCTCTGCACCGCTGGATCGCGCACCTTCTCCTCGTAACCCGGCAACAGGCCGCTCCGGCAAATCTGGGCCACCAGACCTCGGATGAAGCCGCCCAGGCAGAGTGTGTCCGAGTCGTCCGCCCGGCAGAAATGGAAGGCCAGACTCTGCTGCTGCAGCCCCCGATGAGTGCCCTGGGCTGACGAGGGCCACAGGAGCTCCGTGCACAGGGCCGTCTTCCCACTCCCAGGCCCCCCCACCAGCAACACCCCCCAGGCGGTGGCCTTCGCAGAGCCTGCTGCAGAGCTGCCACAGGGGTTAGATGCACCAGTGCCGGAGGCACCGGCCTGCTTGCTGGGAGTGCTGGTCAAACCACTCAGGCCATTAGTCTTTTCCTGGAGACAGTGCTGGATCTTGTGGAAGACCCACTCCCTGCAGTAAAAGCGCTTCCCCTGCAGCAAACTGGTTTGGGCCATTTTGAGATACTGCTGTTCTGGCTTTTCCTCATAGGGCTTTCCTTGCCCTCACATTTTCAACCCAGAGTAGGCCAGCTGTAAATTTGAGTATCCATTTTTTCTTGCCTCCACATGTGCCTTTCCAAGTTGATTGCAGCTGTCCTTAGTGTTGTGATAAAGACAGTGTGCAACTGAAGCTCCCTTCTGAGAAAACAGAATGGCTGTGGGTGAGAAAAGCAGTTTTTGGGACGTCGCTGAATATCTGGGGCAAAAAAAAGAGTCACAATTGAGGCTTGTACTGTACATTTTCCACTAACTTCTTCCATGGCTTTCTCATTGGCTGGACTGAATGCTCAGTGTTATTCCAGGTTTGTTGCTTTAACATGGTGTTGTGCATGACAGGGCACAGGGCTCTGAGTGCATCCACTATCAAACTCAACCACAGCTTGATCAAATTAGCCCTGAGAGTCAGTGATGTGTTTCCCTTGATACATTTCATAGGGAAACTGGAGCAGGTATATAGTTTCCATTACATTAACATTTGAGAGTGCCAGAGTTGTGTTGGTCTCTCCAATAACATTGATTGCCTGGTCACTTTCCTGGAATAAACAGAAGCTTGCTGTAAAAAAAAATAATAATAATAAGATTACAGATTCAACTTTTATCTAGCCTATACAATTACACAGTTCACTCTCACTGGAAAATGCATAGCGTTGCAGAATGGGGGAGCGTGTTTATAACACAGTAACTAACAAGACATTGTAGATGGTCCACACTCTTGGAGTCTTGGCAAGGTTTCGTTCAGTATCTCTAACCTACTCACTGATCTCCCTTCCTTCCAAGGTGGCTTTAAATCGCAAACATTTCACATCCGGGAAAAAAAACTCCAAATGAGAGGACCCCCTTTTATCTGCATACAGCGACATTAACGTTCCCTATCCCACGATGCAATAATGACTAAAATAAATAACTTGGAAGTGTGGTTTCTTTTCAGATCGCCAATACAGTGAGCGTAATATGTCTATCAATTTAAAACACGTGTATTATGTCTGTTAAATGTTATTCACCTTTCTCCTGTTTTCTAGGCGCCCACCTCATCGCGTAACCAATAGCCTGCTACAGCGCTCTCATTTTGGAAATACATGACAAAGAGGCAGTTTTAAACTCATCAAAGAAATGCAACCGCAAGCAAAAGCCTACAAATATGTAGTAGGGGTAGTAAACTGTCATAGGTATCGATGAAAAGTGGGCCAAAGACTGATCGGGCTACGCCGTCTTTTGTATGACAAAAAAAACCTCACCCATTTCAAATGGAATATAATTTAACACCTTTAGTCAGTCTAAAAACCTACACTATCTAAAATACAATGGCATTCCTACAAACAAAGAATAGGTCAATGAGCTGAACGCGGCCCTTAATCTTGTAAAATACAATGTAAAAAGTGTTTTTTAACTTCAAGCAAATGTGGAACGTTTGCCCATTTTTCAATGTTACAGTTTGAAATACCGTATAGCCTACGGCTTCTCACCTCTTGCTGAATCCCCCTTTTCATTTGGTTGCTGTGTCCGTCATTAAACCATTTGTCTCTCTAACCAAATGCTATGCTTTAAAAGCAATATTTGATTAGCCTAATCTGTTTCTAAACGCAATCTTCGAATTTTTCCATCAGCGTCTTTGCATTCTCTTTCTTTCAGCAGCCGCGGCTCCTCCTGCTATCCAACACAGCGCTGCAGCCTACTATACTTAACCAGTCTCTCAGCCTCCAAACATTCTAATATTCTATCTCTTGCATTCAGAGCACACACGCAGGATGGACGCAAAGTCTGATGGGAATTAGAGTTTTATAGGTACCGAAGCCGCCATTATAAGGGCCTTAAAATAAGAAAAACGTTGACTTTCTGCATTATAGAACATTAATAACGAGTGTAACGTTTTTGAGTTGAAACCACTGCAGCAGCTTTTCTCTTTATTTACATAGATGTTTCATGATGCTAAAATAATTTTATTAGAACAATGTTGCATAGAGTTAAAAGAGACCGTTTCAGACATTTCCACACGCCTTATAATCACTGATAAAGTTTGACCAATGAAATAAAGGCAAAAAAATTAAAATACTTTGCAGTTCCAACACATGCTTGCACATTGTGATTAAAACTGTTGCTTGTGCCTGGTACATTTTCTCTTGCAGATCACATAGAGTCTAAATTAGTGTTTAAATTTCCTAGTAAATACCTTTCCTTCGTGTAAAAGCGTTGCCTGACTCTCACCACCTGGAGACGGTATGTTTATAGAGATGCCCCCCCAGCGGACATGCCAGAGAGAGATAAGCAAATCTATATATTGAACCTAGCCTTTCTCCCATGATCACACACATACACGTTAATCTCTCCTCTGTCTATTCCTCCAGAGCTGTCAACCTCTCATTAAAACAGTATGCCATGCAGTTTCTCCGCAGAGAAGTAGGAATCTGCGTATCATCTGGCTGTTCACACAAAAATGACAAACACAATCAAATCCAAAAACACCATTCACTCCATAGAATCAACATATGCATGGCGCTATTGTGAGAGAACAGGGTTCTTAATGTGCACTGCACTCCATTCCATTGTCAGCTGGAGTTTGTGTGTTACGAGTTCATTCCCTTAAGGTGTGGTAAAGCTGCAGGTTGCTGTTCATACCATGCACAAACTGCTCAGTGGGGGTATCCAACAATGCAGCCAAGCCAATCTGCGAAATTTGGGTAATTGCAGTGATTTCCCCTCTCTGTGCCAGTTAAATACCAACGGGTTAATTTTTGCCCAAAACACAGGCTTTGGCAGTCATTGTGTGCCATAATAATGATTATCCTTTGTAAATATGTCAAACATATTCAGATTAAATGGGGCCTCAACAGTGTAACCCACTTGGGGTGTACAGGCTGGCAGCGGGTTATTTGTTTAGGGAAATTGATGTAGAGCGAGAGCGTCCATGTCTTTGCCATTTTGTATTTCTTGCTGAAATGTTAGTTACTACGCCGTTTCCACTCGTCCCCTCTCTGATGCGCACGAGATGGTACGAAGGCGTTACTGATGAATGGTGCCGGATAACGATTCGATGCTCTACTTACAGGATGCCCTGCCCTGTAAAAAGGTTGTGGGTATATAGGTATCTTAAACACACACTGAGCCCTTCAGGGCCTGAGAGGGTAGGTTAATGGGTTACTGCTGGCTCTTCATATTGCGCCTTCTTGCCTTGCATTGTAAGGTATAAATAATGGGACCTTTAAAATGGCAATGAAAACAAAACGATATTGGCCATTTGCTGATGCAGAATACAGATCTAACATTTGTAATATAATGAATCTAAATTACTAAAGATAACAAACAAAGCCCAGTGGACTCCAATTTGCATCCTACATTTGAGTGAATCCACTTCAAGCTTATTCCACTCAAATACTAAAAATATTTGTTTTTTTGCACAATCATGCATGCAAATGTATGTATTTCACAGTGAAGACAATGTAACAATGATGAACAGTAAGGGCATTGAGGGATTTTTTTTTTACATGCAATATCGCTTGCACTCTCTGAACAGTCTCTGTCTAAAATGCAATTGACAATCACGAATCCCAGCAGCAGGTCAGCGTGTGAATAATAATTTGCAATCACTCAATGTGGCTCCTTGATTTGAGCATGGTCCAAGAACAAGTACTCTTTCTAAGGTGTGTGTGTGTGTGTGTGTGTGTGTGTGTGTGTGTGTGTGTGTGTGTGTGTGTGTGTGTGTGTGTGTGTGTGTGTGTGTGTGTGTGTGTGTGTGTGTGTGTGTGTGTGTGTGTGTGTGTGTGTGTGTGTGTGTGTGTGTGTGTGTGTGTGTGTGCGTGCGTGCGTGCGTGCGTGCGTGCGTGCGTGTGTGTGTGTGTGTGTGTGTGTGTGTGTGTGTGTGTGTGTGTGTGTGTGTGTGTGTGTGTGTGTGTGTGTGTGTGTGTGTGTGTGTGTGTGTATTTATTACCATATTTACCAAATGAGAATATCCCATTAAAGGGACATATTTAAAGACTAATGACATTTAGGTTGACGCTAGTAACATTTAGAGCATTTGCATAGAAAAATAGATGCAACAATTGCCTGCTATAGTGCGTTTCCATTGAACTGTCTCGTGTCGATAAAAACAGCTGGACGTAATGACACAAAAAAAGGACAAAAAATGCAGTGTTTCCATGATCCATTTAGGCAAATTGTGCGTTAATAAATAGTTGATAGTCTGTGCCATTGTGAAACGTGCACTCCTGCAGCCTAGAGCTGAAATGATTGAATGGCTTCAACATGAATCTGCCAACCAAAAAAGTATGGTGAAGCAATTCAGGCATTCTTGAAAGTCAAGACAATCCTTGGCTTGTCCTGCAAAGAAACATGATTTGTTATAGATGAAAAATAGACTTTGCAAGCAGTGGGCATTTTAGAATAAACTGTGGAGTGGAGCTTTATAGTTACGTGATGATATCACCTGACCCCGCGTACCTTAAAAATGATTTGTCAATCATTTATTCTAAAAACACAGTTCAATTAACATTTTTCTCAATAAAGAAATTGAGACAAAATAAAAAATCCAGCCCTGTCGAATGGATAAAAACTGTGTCAATCTTTAAAACATTTCTCCTATAGCTGACAGTTCCATTACACATATTTTTTGCAACATTGCTTTTGTCTAATATACCTGGGTAAATGGAAACCTGCCTATTGACATGACCTTCTCGCATCTTCTATAATTGTAAATATGAAAAACACTTAGATACAAGCATGTGTTTTAACTAACATTTTATATTCTAAAGGCTTGACATGTTGATGTTGAAATGTTGATGAAATGTTGATGATATGTTGATGATATGTTGACACTAATTCCTTGCTGTTGGACCATTATTGGAGCTAAACATGTTTCATGTGTTACACTTTCCTCTCAATGTCAGTTAGAAAAATCCTTGGAAGAGCAAAGTCCTTAGGGCTACAGAAACCAGTTGAGAGGAAAACGGCATGATTCAAACAGAGTCCTAACGACCCCTCAAACAACGAGGGCAGTTGGCATTTTCAAGGTGAGCTCCACTCGGTTAAATATCATTGCCTTTCGAGGACCATGATGAATTAGCTGCCATCAGGACAGGGAATTAAAATGCAATAGGCCTACTTTTTGTTGTTCTACGGTGTGAATTCACCTCAACTGACATTATTTCCTTAGACAGGATGTCAGAAATCACACCAAGGCCAAGCCAGGCAATTAATACAACATTTAATAGCGTAAACCTATTTGGTTCACTTTCATCCGTCTACCTATAGTGAATTTAGTTTTCTCATGGAAAATAAGCTTTTGTTCCTTGCCGTCATTTTGTTTCTGAAAACAAATAACCATCGCTGCCCCAAAGAAATCTGGAATTGCAGAATAATACTGTCCCACTTGGCACACACTGGTTGACTCAACATTGTTTCCACGTCGTTTCAATGAAATTGAACCGATGTGGAATAGAAGATGAATTGACGTGTGTGCCCCGTGGGGTCTATCACTTTATAAGACAGATTCACCCGCTCTTGGACCAAGTTGACTCTTTGTACAAGGTTGTCCAGCAGACTGGAACTAACAACAACTACTCTCTGAAATATTAATATCCATGGAGTGCGAGTGTGTCGTGGCCATCAGTGGAAAACTGGCACAACATTCAGGCAAACATGTGTGATGCATTACTAGAGGGGGAAGTCTTCTGTCTCTCTCTGTGCCTCCAGGCTACATCTCCCACTATCAATGCTAAATATCCTGTGACTTCCCAGAGCTACTATTTGTCCCACAAAGTCCCTGTTTACTGTGTACAAAATATATCCACTCTTCGTCCCGCTCTTGTAGTAATGAATGATCCGACAGGTTTGATTGGTCCAAGCAAAGGGATGGAAACTACACTATCCATCCACGTACAGATCAGTGATGACTTCAAGGAAGGATACATTTAAAAAAGTATTGAAAGGGGGGCACTACATTTCATGCATCCCACAGTGGATAATGAATAGAAGGTTAATTCACTGAGGTAATGCTTTTAATGGAGGCTTTTAATGAATTTCTGAGTGTGGTTTTAAAATCAGTATTGCAATTTAACAGTCATCCATCATTCTTATTCTTTCCTTATGAGACACAACGTGTGGTAATTATAATGGCTATGTCATTGAAATTGGAGCAAGGGTTGTACGAGTCAACACTCATGTAAAGGTACCCTCATAACAAACAAAACCAAATAGTTTACAGGGATTCTAACACAGCTCTACTCCCAAATGGCGTACCCAAATTCTCATTGTAAATTCATAACCCATTGAGTGCTGAATTATTAACTCTAAAATAACAGAAGAAGACATCAAACAATAACATGTCATCTTCAGAAATCTAGGACGTGGAAATTGGATCGTGAGAATTGTAAAACAATGCAGATTTTAATCATTTATAAAGACTTGGTGGAATCGAAGGCCTAGTGATAGGCCAACTGACTGGCCTAGTGATAGGCCAACTGACTGCGGTGGATACACATAATAGAGTATTAGTTGTCTGTTTCTATGTCTCTCTGACTCCTTTGAAACAAATAACTGATTTGTCCCTGTGCATTTTGCTTACCTAACCGGCTCATCCAAGAGCTACAAGTTTCACACCTCTCTTTACTTCCGTACTTTCCCCTTATTAGATCTATGAGATAGGAGCGCCTGTAGAGGAAAAATATATTGTGCAATGACTCTTTTTCATCATAGTGCACTAGCATGTCCCTTGAGACAAACCCAGAGAAGGGAAAAAAAGGATGTTCACAATGAAAGAGCACTGCATTCTCTCTGGGTGCGGAGTGATGCCCTCATGCAATCTTTCTGGGTGCAGGGTGATGACATCATACAGAGAGAATCAACTCTTGGTGCTTCACTACACCGTGACACCATTGTTTGCAAGGTAATTGACACCATTAGGATTCCTCACATTGCACAAAGGACTAGAACTCATTTAAGTAGTGGTTAGAATATGTAAGACATTCTAGTTGCAAAATGGATCTGAATGGAGGCCAACAGGTTGCGGGTTGAGACCTTTGTTGGCCAAAAACATACAGTAATTACTCATATATTACTAGTAATTAGAAATGCATTATGAGCGTTAATGTAACATTAATCATTTGGGCCACAAGGTCTGCAGCACTGCTGGTTTGTATTCTTCCCCACTAATCAGGGGTTGATTCAGACCTATGGCACCAGCAGATTAGACTTTCTGGCCTGCTGGTGATTTAAATAAATCAAACCAGGGAGAAATGAGGCATAATAAGTCATTTGATTAGAACTCTTAAAACTGCAGAAGTGATTAGGGGCGGATGGATACCTTAGCTGCTTCTCCGTCCAGACAGTCCCACTTCCTTCCCCTTGCAGTGACCTCCAACTGACCTGGAGGTGACATGGCTATCTGTTGTGTTGCCACACTGCTGCCCAGTTTAACGACTGGTTCAGCTCCCAGCACGTTGTGTTTGTGCAGGCCATAAAGTCTGAGGTCGCGAGCTGCCTATTTTTATAGTTTTCCTGGGACAATGTAAATTTGGTGCCATTTAAAAAGGAGAAGGATGCTGGGAAGGATCTTCACTATAAGAGAGAACATTCGAAAATGTGTTAGAAGACAGGCGACAAAGGTTGTAATGTCTCTTGCATTTGTCTTATTAGCTTTGTCTGACTATCAAGGTTAGTGATGGCTGGAGAGAGACCACCAGGGATACCTGCACCATGGTGACCCTCTCAACAAATGGTCCAGTTACCGGAGAGGCCGAGGTTGTACCAGGCGTCATGCATTCTCTGATTAACCACACACACACGCACGCACACGCACACGCACGCACGCACGCGCGCGCACACACACACACACACACACACACACACACACACACACACACACACACACACACACACACACACACACACACACACACACACACACACACACACACACACACACACCAAGAGGTCAAAGGTTGCCACACTTGCAGAAGTCTTAATATGTTTAACAGAACCTGTGACTAATTTGATGGTTTAACAACCATTGCCTTGCCCTCCACTGGGAGTGAAACTTAAGCATGCCAAATGCCTCTGCAATAAAATGTACATGATAGACACAATGCAATGGAAAATGTTTAGATTCAGTTGTTGATTTGCAATGTTATGTGTATAACACTTCAATTACACCTCAACAATTTAGACTTATCCTCACACTGTTAGGGTATGGAGTGTTAATTTATCACTACCTTAATTCTACCCTCTACGATTCCAAGGCTCCGCACTAGTGTTGTCGGTGTTTTCAGAAACATACAATGATGCCTGCATCGCTTCTCTCTCGTTAACCATGTTTCAACATACCTTCAACAGTGGTTTCAGTGTTGCTGAGGAGATTACACTGTCAGGCCCTTGTAAGGTAGCCATTCACAGGGTGGCATTTGATTTCCCTTCCTCACTATGCAATTACTGCCTAAACTGGGCTCTGTCTGAAGCCTTACCAGGTGCTGTTGGAAATTGTGTGTTTGGCAAGAATTCCATCCGTTCAGGCAATACCAACATTATCGTCTCCCTTCCAGGCCTTTTATGGATCTCTGTCATTGATAAAGGTTACGAAACACAGCTGAAGCCATTGAAAAAGGGTCATATTGAATATTCGAAATGCACTGTTAGGCCATGGATGAACATACTGTATATTGTCATGAATGTGGCCATGAATCCATGCCATTTTATCTCAGTAGATCCAAACTGCATTCACAGTGTAGGCTACCCATCTGGCCCTGGCACAATACTTCACTGTACAGTGGCGTCAAGAATGGCCTGTTGACAAATGGACCAAGTCTACTGGAGCTCTTCCGTCACATATTTACCTCCCCCTCAAAAGGGGCAAAAGCATGTTGGCTACAGAAAAGCTCGCTTCATGTCCAGATGGCCATGCCATGTCGTTGAATGGTCTCCATTGAGAGTGAAAGAAGGGTGGTTGCTGTCATCTTTCTTGTGTGAGGAAAATTTCTAATTATAAAATGGTGTGTACTCAACAAAACAGTGTTCACCACGTAAAACAGAAAGAGTAATTTTAATTCAAACATGCTTTTCTTTATTACTCATTTAGACTTATTGCAGAACCGATCACCCTCATTTATATGAACCGTCCATTCTGAGTGGGAGAGGACGACAAGGGATAGGGGGGCCTCAAAGCCGTGGAACATAACATGACTACGTGGAAGCCAGAAGAAGTGGCAGAGGAAGTGAGATCCTAGATCCATGTTGTTCTCTGGACCATCTGGAGATATATGGAAGCCAGTCATATGGCTGTGCTCTGCTGCTTAGGTGGAACAAAGAGAACATATGGCTTGTGAACCTCACCAATGGGGGTCTATGAATGCTGTGATGTCAGGCGTTCAAGCCTACTCAAACATGTTCTCCTGCTCGTTAAAAGAGAGAAGAAGTGGAAAGAGGGTTAACGAAGGATTTCTCACCGTTGTTTTGTTCTCTGTGGTGCTGTGAAGAGTTAACAAATGCATATCGTGTTCGTGGATCATTTGATTTCCAGGCTTCATCTAGCTACAAGCCAACAAAATTCCCGGGAAAAGAGTTCATGTGGCCGAATCTATGTCAAATGCTTCAACTGAAGATCATTTTCATGTTTTGCCACACGATGACCGTTCAATAACGTCATTGTATCTTAAGCAAGCCTAGACGTTTTCCCGGTGTCCACACGTCATTACTAGTTGGCAACATTGTGTCACATGAATGTGGAGCAGGAGGTCACCTCGACTGGAGGAGTGCGTTAGCGCCAGCGCTGAATATTGACACAGTAAAAAAAGAAGCCAAGTTTCACCAGCTATCCGTCACATCTCGGAGGCATGTGAACTATGCATGACGAAGTAGGGATCTGTAGGGAGCCGTAAGTGGACGTCGAGCTCACAAGTGTGTATTGTTTAATTACAGCCCAAGTGTGGATGATGGAGTCAGAGGGTGTTTGTTTGACTGAGTAGCCAGAGGACAGTTTGGAATAGCATGACCTTTTCAGCATTGCCAATTATGTTAATGTGTTTTTGTCTATCTGCTTGTTGTGTAATTCGGTGTTATATCATGCTTGTTACTAACATCAAAAAGCAGTTTTCTCGACTTTGTCTGTAACAGTTGTGAAATTTGATTGAGTCTGTTATTTTTTGTTGTTGTTGAGTATAGAAATACATCCAGGAATTGAGACAGATACACCACAGATCCAACAAATGTTTGATAGTAGCCTCAGGGTTGCCTGTGAGCTGTCCTTGTCAGCGCCGGTCGAGGTTAGAAACTTAACGCTTTCTCACTTATTTAGTCTGTTGTCACTTTGTTGTTTACTTTACAGTATGCATACTGATATGAGAAAAAAAATCCTTGATGCTAAGAAGCATATCTAGCACTCTACATCATAAAATGTGACAGTTGTCAAATAAAAAGGTTATCTACTATTTTTTACAAAAGCACGTTTGGAGAAAATGCGTTATTTATAGAATTGAGTTTGAATTTATGAGGCATTCTCAGTTCAATTATGAATTGAGCCCAACCGTGACGCACGCACACAGGCCGTCACTGTCACAACAAACATACTCGCCCACTGGTAGTGCAATAGGTCAGGCTTCACCTGAGACTGTCCCCTGTGTTACAAAGCGTTGCGAGAGTATCGAATCACCATAATGCACATATATAGATTTTTTCTCAAATGTTTTGCTAGCTACAGCCCAATAATGTTACACTATGCAGTACCAGTCAAAGTTTGGACACACCTACTCATTCAAGGGTTTTTCTTAATTTTTTACTATTTTCTAACCTGTAGAATAACAGTGAAGAAATCAAAACTATGAAACAACACATATGGATGTAGTAATGGATGTAGTAACCAGAAAAGTGTTAAACAAATCCAAATATATGTTATATTTGAGATTCTTCAAAGTAGCCACCCTTTGCCTTGATGACAGCTTTGCACACAACAGGCTCAGCCGTGAAGTGATAGGCCACACTTGCCCACAGAATGGAACCGCCGAGTGCTGAAGCGTGTAGCGCGTAGAAATCCCCTGTCCTCAGTTGCAACACTCACTACCAAGTTCTAAACTGCCCCTGGAAGCAACATCAGCACAAGAACTGTTCGCCAGGAGCTTCATGAAAGGGGTTTCCATAGCCGAGCAGCCGCACACAAGCCTATGATCTCCATACGCAATGTCAAGCGTCGGCTCAAGTGGTGTAAAGCTCGCCGCCATTGGACTCTATGTTCTCTGGAGTGATGAATCACACTTCACCATCTGGCAGGCCGACGGAGGAATCTGAGTTTGCAGATTCCAGGAGAACCCTACCTGCCCCAATGCATAGTGCCCCTTAGTTCCAGTGAAGGGAAATCTTTGCTACAGCATACAATGACATTCTAGACAATTCTGTGCTTCCAACTTTGTGGCAAAAGTTTGGAGAAGGCACTTTTCTGTTTTAGCATGACAATGCCTCCGTGCACAAAGCGAGATCCATACAGAAATGGTTTGTTGAGATTGGTATGGAAGAACTTGACTGGCCTGCACAGAGCCCTGACATCAACCCCATCGAACACCTTTCAGAGCCAGGCCTAATTGCCCATCATCGGTGCCTGGCCACACTAATGCTCTTGTGGCTGAATGGAGGTAAGTACCATCAGCAATGTTTCGACATCTAGTGGAAAGCCTTCCCAGAAGAGTGGAGGCTATGATAGCAGCAAAGGGGGTACAAACTCCATATTAATGCCCATGATTTTGAAATGAGATGTCCGACGAGCCCACATACTTTTGGTCATGTAGTTTATCTGCCTCCCACTTCACAAAATTTGTCATTTTTCTCTATATTTCCTACATACAGTATTTATAAAATTCTTCAGTATGCAGGTATAAAAGTAGTCTTCAGGTGGTCTCTGGATACATGCCCATCAACCGTAGACAGCAATGAAGCATGTCATTGGCTCACTAATAGGTGGATCATGGATGGCTGTATAATGAGAGCAGAGCCCTGTCAGTGGCCGGCTGCAGGCATCCTTCCCAACCTGGCTTGCAGCAGTACCACCCAGCACTGTCAAAGGCTCTAAATCTCGTCTGCTGCACTGCTGATGAGCCAAAGGCGTCCATCTCCCACAGACAAAAGCTATTAGGTTTCCACTGAATCCCCAGTATACTGGAGGACAGGAGTTTGCCTCTCTCCATCCAACTCTGAATCAAACTCCATCCTGTCAGGCAAAGGGTGGTGTGTTTGTGTGTTAATGTGTGTGTGTGTGTGTGCGTGTGCGCGCGCGCGCTAAGCTCATAGCCATTAAGGGCATTCTCTGTGTTCTGTCATTTCACTATTCCGGACAGTAGACAGAAGTAGGGCAACAGGAAGCAAAACATTTTTGGCCAAAAACACTGGTCTGGCTTACAGGCAGAAGTAACGTTTTTGGTTTGGTCCAAAATCTGAAATGATGTATCTCCAAGAGTATTTTCTAGGCCAGTACTGTAAGCCAGAGTCATAGCAAAACACACTAGGCCTGTAAGGAAGCAAATCCATCTTGGCATTTCTCTTCCTGCAACACCAGCACAAAGCCTTACTCTATATGTGCTTGTCCACTCTAATTCTTGCATGTCTAATCGGTTCCAGAAGTTCAGAAACATCTGCTGTCAGAAGTTAGCTTGTGTCAAACTAGGCTGGCTGCAGTGAGTATCAAACAAAACATCCGAGTCGAGATAAGCATGGTGCTGGGAAATGAAGAGCAGTAGAGGTCCACCAGCTGACACATTCTCGATCAGAAGGACTGGGCTGTAAACAGGGGTTAACTAATTCAGATCTACTGATAGTGTCCATGAGAAACGTCGCAGCTGCCTCCTCATTGAGGTTGTTCAGAGGGAGAGAAAACATGTCTCTTAACGTTAGACGCTAATATTTGTTGAACATACTATTTTTACATGGTACGGGCAAAGCATCACATAGATCATCACATAATACAACATATGGGCAGCACAGCAGAATGTAATGGACCAGCTTGCATTTAATTAAAACCTCTACAGGATCGGTGGGTCCCCCGCGGGACAGTTGAGCTAATGTAGGCTAATGCGATTAGCATGAGGTTGTAAGTAACAAGAACATTTCCCAGGACATAGACATATCTGATATTGGCAGAAAGCTTAAATTCCTGTTAATCTAACTGCACTGTCCAATTTACAGTAGCTATTACAGTGAAATAATACCATGTTATTGTTTGAGGAGAATGCACAGTTTGAAACTTGAAAAGTTATAAATAAACCAATTAGACACATTTGGGCATTCTTGATACAGAATTTTGAACAGAAATGCAATGGTTCATTGGATGAGTCTAAAACTTTGCACATACACTGCTGCCCTCTTGTGGCCAACATCTAAATTGTGCCTGGGCTGGAATAATACATTATGGGGTTTCTGTTGCATTTGAAAGATGATGGTACTGTAACGGCGTTCGTCTGTTGAAAAAAGAGAGTCGGACCGAAATGCAGCGTGTAGGTTATTCATGACTTTAATGAAGGAATCGCGGTACATGAAATAACTGAATCTAAATACAAAAACAACAGAACGGAACGAAACTAATTACAGCCTATCTGGTGACTACAGCACAGAGACAGGAACAAACACCCACAAAATACAAAGCGAACTCAGGCTGCCTAAATACGGTTCCCAATCAGAGACAACGATAAGCACCTGACTCTAATTGAGAATCGCCTCAGGCAGCCAAGCCTATACCACACCCCCAATCAGCCGCGATCCCAAATAATACAAACCCCAATACGAAACACAACATATAAACCCATGTCACACCCTGGCCTACCCAAACATATAACAAAAACACAAAATACAATGACCAAGGCGTGACAGGTACAAAAAACTGTTGCTTTTTTATTTTTAAACTCAGCTACAAAGAACATCCCTTTTTCAGGACCCTGTCTTTCAAAGATAATTTGTAAAAATCCAAATAACTTCACAGATCTTCATTGCAAAGGGTTTAAACATGGTTTCCCATGCTTGTTCAATGAACAATAAACAATTAATGAACATGCACCTTTAGAACGGTCGTTAAGAAACTAACAGCTTACAGACCGTAGGCAATTAAGGTCACAGTTATGAAAACTTAGGACACTAAAGAGGCCTTTCTAGTGACTCTCAAAAAAAGAAAGAGGGTCCTTGCTCATCTGCGTGAACGTGCCTTAGGCATGCTGCAAGGAGGCATGAGGACTGCAGATGTGGCCAGGGCAATAAATTGCAATGTCCGTACTGTGGACGCCTAAGGCAGCGCTACAGGGAGACAGGACGAACAGCTGATCATCCTCCCTGTTGTAAGGCAGGTCCTCACCAGATATCACCGGCAACAACGCCACCTATGGGCACAAACCCATCGTCGCTGGACCAGACAGGACTGGTAAAAAGTGCTCTTCACAAACTATTCACGTGATGGGGTGATGGTCGGATTCGCGTTTATCGTCGAAGTAATGCCCATTACACCGAGGCCTGTACTCTGGAGAGGGATTGATTTGGAGGTGAAGGGTCCGTCATGGTCTGGGGCGGTGTGTCACAGCATCATCGGACTGAGCTTGTTGTCTTTGCAGGCATTCTCAACGCTGTGCGTTACAGGGAAGACATCCTACTCCCTCATGTGGTACCCTTCCTGCAGGCTCATCCTGACATGACCCTCCATCATGACAATGCCACCAGCCATACTGCTCGTTCTGTGCGTAATTTACTGCAAGACAGGAATGTCAGTGTCCTGCCATGGCCAGTGAAGAGCCCGGATCTCAATCCCATTCAGTACGTCTGGGACGTGTTAGATTGTAGGGTGAGGGCTAGGGCCGTTCCCCCCAAAAATGTCTGGGAACTTGCAGGTGCCTTGGTGAAAGTGGGGGTGTAACATCTCACAGCAAGAACTGGCAAATCTGGTGCAGTTCATGACGAGGAGATGCACTGCAGTACTTAATGCAGCTGGTGGCCACACCAGATACTGACAGTTTTTTAAATATTTTGACCCCCCCTTTATTCAGGAATACATTTCTGTTAGTCACATGTCTGTGGAACTTTTTTAGTTTATGTCTCAGTTGTTGAGTATTATTATGTTCATACAGATGTTAAGTTTGCTGAAAATAAACTGACAGTGAGAGGACGTTTCATTTTCTGCTGAGTTTATTATCTTTTACCAGATCTAATATGTTATATTCTCCTACATTAATTTCACATTTCCACAAACTTCAAAGTGTTTTCTTTCAAATGGTATCAAGAATATGCATTTCCTTGCTTCAGGTCCTGAGCTACAGGCAGTTAGATTTGGGTATGTCATTTTGGTCGAAAATGTCAAAAAAGGGGCGGATCCTTAAGACATTTTTAAGCTAGCTAGCTACTTATCCCGCCTGCTGTGTACCTGAGTCCTATCTTGCTCACTAGCTAGGTAGAACCCAGTGTCCTAAAAGCCTGCCAAACTACTGCCCTCACCAACAGCGGGAGCGAAGAACACTGTTTATCGTTGTCCCAGCTAGCTAGTTATCGTTGTCGCCCCGCCTCTTCTTGTGTGGGATTTATCATGGTTGGTATCCAATGTTATGGTGCATTACCACCACCTACTGTACTTGAGCAACCCTGCCTCTAGCATTTGTACCCGAGTCCTAGCTTAAGAATGGACCAATAGAGTATAAAGAGGGGCTCCTGCAGATGCAGGAATGCCCGAAATTGCTGGAGGCAATTGCACACTTCTCAAATTTCTAGGCAGGACATCAGAATTGACATATCCCAATCCCATGTATCCTTTGCTGATTAGGCTATCCCATAACACCTGGCGGTGCAGCAAAAGTGCGGAAATATTTTCCAGAAAAATAAGGAATAACTTTGTGAAATGTAAGCAGAATGTGTATTTGTTCACCAAATTATGTTCAAATTACTTTTGTATGAAATTTGAATTCAAATGTTGAGCAAATGGTGTTAATCAGCCCGTTCCCAAGCTAGCTAGCTAAGGCAATCTCATCGTGAAAATTGGCTTTTTACAGACGAACAACTAAACTAACTAATCAGAGTTTCTGCAATGTGTCAATTGTCAAGACCCGGACAGTTTTTAAATCATGAATCAGTCAACTTGCTAGCCAGCTAAAGACATATAGCAAATCGTTTCTCACACTATTGCATTAGGTAATGCATTTAAACAACATCTGATGAAAATCTTAGAAAATGCAGGCAGCTGTATTCTGTTCAATCTAGGCTTTCTAGCCTAGTTATTATTTGTGCATTCTGTTGATGTGCCTGTTTTACTAGCTGCATGCAGTGTCTGTTTACCTAGCTAACATTAGCTAACTTTCTCTTGCCACTTTCCCTTCCCCTATTGTGTTGCAAATCAAATCAAACTTTATTTGCCACATGCGCCGAATACAAGTGTAGACTTTGTCGTGAAGTACTTACTTATAAGCCCTTAACCAACAGTGCAGTTAAAGAAGAAAAAAATATTTACCAAGTAGGCTAAAATAAAATGTAATAATAAAAAGTAACACAATAAAAGTAACAATAACGAGACTATATACAGGGGGCACCGGTACTGAGTCAATGTGCAGGGGTACAGGCTAGTTGAGGTAATCTGTACATGTAGGTGTGGGGGGGGGCAAAGTGACTATGCATAGGTAACAAACAAACAGCGAGTAACAGCAGTGTACAAGAGGGGGAGGGGGTGTCAATGTAAATGGTCAGGTGGCGATTTTCATGAATTGTTCAGCAGTCTAATGGCTTGGGTGTAGAAGCTGTTGAGAAGCTTTTTGGTCCTAGACTTGGCGCTCCTGTACCGCTTGCCTTGTGGTAGCAGAGAAAGCAATCTATAAATTCTGTGACTGGAGTCTCTGACAATTTTATGGGCTTTCCTCTTACACCGCCTATTACATAGATCCTGGATGGCAGGAAGCTTGGCCCCAGTGATGTACTGGGCCATTCGCACTACCCTCTGTAGCGCCTTATGGTCAGATGCCGAGCGCAGTTGCCATACTAGACAGTGATGCAACCGGGTCAGATGCTCTCCTTGGTGCAGCTGTAGAACCTTTTGAGTGTCTGGGGACCCATGACAAATATTTTCAGTCTCCTGAGGGGGAAAGGTTTTGAGGTGCCCTTTTCACGACTGTCTTGGTATGTTTCAACCATGGATAGTTCTTTGGTGATGTGGACACCAAGGAACTTGAAACTCTCGACCCGCTCCACTACAGCACCGTCGATGTTAATGGGGGCCTGTTCGGCCCACCTTTTCCTGAAGTCCACGATTAGCTCCTTTGTCTTGCTCACATTGAGGGATAGGTTGTCTTCCTGGCATCACACTGCCAGTTCTCTGACCTCCTCCCTATAGGCCGTCTCATCGCTGTCGATGATCAGGCCTACCACTGTTGCGTCGTCAGCAAACTTAATAATGCTAAGGATCAGCATGGCAGATGTGTTGTTGCCTACTCTTTCTTACCAACTGGGGGCGGCCCGTCAGGAAGTCCAGGATCCAGTTTCAGAGGGAGGTGTTTAGTCCCAGAGTCTTTAGCTTATTGATGAGCTTTGTGGGCACTATGGTGTTGATCGCTGAGCTGTAGTCAATGAACAGCATTCACACATAGGTGTTCCTTTTGTCCAGGTGAGAAAGGGCAGTGTAGAGTGAGATTGAGATTGCGTCATCTGTGGATCTGTTGTGGCGGTATGCAAATTGGAGTATGTCGAGGGTTTCCGGGAGGATGCTGTTGATGTGTGCCATGACCAGCCTTTCAAAGCACTTCATGGCTAATGACGTGAGTGCCACAGGGGGGGTAATTATTTAGGTAGGTTACCTTCGCTTTCTTGGGCACAGGGACTACGGGTGTCTGCTTGAAACATGTATGTATTTCAGACTCAGTTAGGGAGAGGTTGAAAATGTCAGTGAAGACACTTGACAGTTGGTCTGAGCATGCTTTGAGGACACGTCCTGGTAATCCGTCTGGCCCAGCGGATTTGTGAATGTTGACCTGTTTAAAGGTTTTGTTCACATCGGCTACCGAGAGCGTTATAACACAGTCATCCAGAACAGCTGTTGCTCTCATGCATGTTTCAGTGTTGCTTGCCTTGAAGCGAGCATAAAAGGCATTCAGCTCATCTGGTAGGCTCCCGTCACTGGGCAGCTTGCGTCTGGGTTTCCCTTTGTAGCCTGTAATAGTTTTCAAGCCCTGCCACATCCGACGAGCGTCAGAGCCGGTGTAGTAGGATTCAATCTTTCTCCTGTATTGAGACTTTGCTTGCTTGATGGTTCGTCTAAGGGCATAGCAGGATTTCTTATAAGCGTCCGGATTAATCTCCCGCTCCTTGAAAGCGGCAGCTCTAGCCTTTAGCTCGATGCGGATGTTGGATGTAATCCATGGCTTCTTGTTGGGATATGTACGTACAATCGCTGTGGGGATGACATCATCGATGCAGTTATTGATGAAGCCAATGACTGAGGTGATGCATTCCTCAATGCCATTGGATAAATACCGGAACATATTCCAGTCTGTGCTAGCAAAACATAATCTGACCACCTCCGTATTGAGCGAGTCACGGATACTTCCGTGGGGAAAGCTTTCTTTGCATCTCTTTGCGTGGAGTAAAGGTGGTCTAGGATTTTTTTTCCCCTGGTTGCACATGTGACTTGCTGGTAAAAATGTGGTAAAACTGATTTAAGTTTGTCTGCATTAAAGTCCCCGGCCACTAAGAGAGCCGCTTCTGGATGAGCATTAACTTCTTTACTTATGGCCTTATCGAGTTGGTTGAGAGCGGTCTTAGTGCCAGCTTCGCTTTGTGGTGGTAAATAGATGGCTACGAATAATACAGATCAGAACTCTCTTGGTAGATAGTGTGGTCGACAGCTTATCATAAGGTACTCTACCTCAGGCGAGCAATACCTTGACACTTCTTTAATATTAGACATCGCGCACCAGCTGTTATTCACAAAATAACACACCCCCACCCTTCGTCTTACCAGGGGTAGCGTCTCTGTTCTGCCGGTGCATGGAAAATCCAGCCAGGTCTATATTGTCTATATTGTACCATTCGAGTTGGTGTTACTAGTTCAAATTAGAGGCTAAATGATTTTACTCTTACTGTAAACAACTTGACCAAGCCTAAAAATATGCAAAACTGTTAACAAAACGATTGAAACTTAGTAAAGGTAGTTGTGGCTTCAGCAACTTCAACCATCACTGAAATTTGAGCAGTGAAGTGAATTTCTCTCCCCTTGTCTCTGCTTGTTCCAGGTTGAAGGACATCCCACCCTGACACCCTGTAGATGTAAACAACTTGTTGTGAATCTCGCCGCCACCAGGATAATCCCAGGATATTACTCAGGAATGTGCACCAACATCACAAAGTTAGATAGAAATAGATTCACCCATGTTATTGTTTATCATGCAGATTTGTCAGGACATTGTAATTTATTAAACTCATTCTAAAATACTGACATTATTTCTGTCCCAGGGATTGCACGGTGTGCAAGTCTTCAATTTTAACCACAATTAGTTGAATTGGGTGTTAGTGAAGGGCTAGAACAAATACCTGTTAACTCTTGTCCTGTCTATTAAAAGAAAACTGCTGGTCATGATAAAATTGTGCCTCATGTACCGAACAAGCTTGGGAATTACTTATTTTGCGCAATGGACTGTGTTTTAAGGACTAATGCACAGATACAGGAAAATCAGTTCAAATATTTTAATTTCTAAAATAGTTGATGTCTCCACATTTTTCTGGTTTTTAGGCTTGGGTATCTGGTGACTGCAGTTCCGAAGCGTACTGCTCAGACCAATGCACTA
This sequence comes from Oncorhynchus gorbuscha, assembly GCF_021184085.1. Lineage (NCBI taxonomy): Eukaryota > Metazoa > Chordata > Actinopteri > Salmoniformes > Salmonidae > Oncorhynchus > Oncorhynchus gorbuscha. The sequence goes on along the minus strand of NC_060195.1, from coordinate 39,241,593 downwards.
TGGCAGTTCGCAATGCTCTTGCAAGCCGTGAGAATACTTGATGACACCCGATGGTATGAGGTCGGTTGGTTTGCAGAGCCTTCCCCAAACCATAGCCCCCTAAGGACAATACTGCATTGTATAGCCCACAAACACTGCTTCCAGCTGCTCCATGGCAGCGATTCTAAATATTAAAAATGAATTCTCCTGCTGCAGGACTATTTTCCTCCTGCAATGAAATGGGTCATATTAAGATCCAACATCTGTAATGCGTGACTCATGCCTCTTTGATGTCTATTTATGCAGATCGTGATCTGGTCTTGCCAGTCTGTGTGATCTATATTTCCATGCCTAGAATTGTATAATTGCAGGCTATGCTGTTTCTATTTTAGATGCCTCTTTAAGCCGTGATGGCCCAGGGAGAACAAATGTAGACCATGCTGTAAAGAACCACCCAAACTGACTGAATAGGGAATATACTGAAATTACTGTACTTCAAAACACAGCTTCAACATAGAAATGTGAGAGTGCTTTATAGTGATTGAAATCTTTGTTGGCTGCCATACATTCTAAATCCTTTCAGTATTGCCATTCAACCTTGGATGTGCCTCAGCACGATGTTTGTTTGGACTACAGGGGAGAGCATTTTTAATGGTTTACCCACTTGGCACAGACATCATTTCCATATCTAGTTTTGATTTACATTTGGTTGAGTTGTCAACTAACATGAATTCAAATACTTATGGTAATATATATATATATATATTTTATATACATGTAAATAGAAGTTTACATGTATATAAAGTAGCTATAACTATATGTCAAGAATCAACGAACATCAGTGTAGTGGTAGTAATACATTTAATCTATAATCATTTTAGCAACAACATATGTGTGTGGGGGAGCAGTAGTTCTTAGCCAACAGTCTTATGGCCAGGGTTAAGAGTCTGTTTGTCTGAGCCTTGATGCACCGGTACCGCCTGCTGGATGGGAGCATGGAGAGCAATCCATGTCTCGGATGGCTGGAAATGTTGTGATTTTTTGTGTGTCTTTCTCAGACACGGCCTGAGAAAGAACGTCCTGGATGGCTGGGAGATCACCCCCAGTGATGCGCTGGGCCATCCGCACCACCCTCTATAAGACCATCGAGGGCTGTGCAGTTGCCATACTAGACGGTGATACAACCAGTTAGGATGCTCTCCATGGTGCAGTTGTAAAAGTTCCTAAGGATCTGACAGGACATGCCAAATTGTTTCAGCCTTCTGAGGGAGAAGAGGCACTGCTGTGCCTTCCTCACGAGTGTGCTGGTGTGAGAAGACCATGTTAAGTCCTCAGTGATTTAGACACTAAGGAACTTGAAGCGCTTGATCCTCTCCACTGCAGCCCTGTCAATGGGGATGATGGTGTGCACCTGCTCCTGTTTCCAGTGGTCCACGATCAGCTCCTTGATCAGCTCCATGGTCTTGAGGGAGAGGTTGTTGTCCTGGCACCACACTGCCAGGTCTCTGACCTCCCCCTGTCTCATCGCCGTTGTCATGTCATCAATAAACTTGATGATGGATTTGAAGTTGTGTATATGAACTGTATATGAACACATGTCTACAGGCAATTGCTGGCTTCCAATACAGGACGTTAGTATGAGCCTCCATATCAACATTGCCTCCGGTTGTACTCTATATAGAGAATAAAACGTTGGCAGTATCCAGGTTTTTCTTCAGATACCCTGCTATAACTCTCGTTATGATAAACAGTCTTGGTGTGTCATTGTCAGGGAAGATTTCATTCAGCTCCAAATCTCCCCTGGGACCAAAACAAATCTTCATCTTTAGATTTCTACTATTCAGCAAGTTGTTTGTGTTTTCCACCACCAACGGATCCAATTCTTCTCAGAAAACCGCTCCAGGGCATTTGTCAGATGAACATTCAGGAATCCCATTGTTGCAATGACATAAAACAAAATTCAAATGCCCTAATGTAAATACATGGCACTTTATCTATGTATTATATATTATTCCCCTTTATAATGAGCCATAAAGTCAACAGCATCTAGTGAAAAGCTATTGGAATACTAAGGGAACAGGGTTTGTATTCTGTATTCTAGAGCCTACACCTGCTGCTCTTTGCTGAGCTCCATCATGAATGAGCCGGACTCAGACACCACAGGACCAGGCACGTACTGTAGAGATGAATGTACATCTCACACAGTGCATTATCAAGGCCAGACCTCACTCGATTGAATTTCAACTCGGCACTCGCTGATAGTGTCTGTCAGTTTTAATTGAGTTGTTTAGTATCTTCAAAATGGCAATTTAATCCTGGTCTGGATGTGAAAGGCTCGAAATGAGGAGCCTGGCCTAACTCACCGATTAGGAAATGAGGTATCTCAGCTATGTTTTAATTGGATATAATTATAATTATGGGCTGAACTCTTAGGGGGGTCAGGGGATTAACATTTTTGTTGAGCATTTAATTGAAATGGTCACTCTTCGTACGTTCACACAGAGAATAAGTCTAAATTGATTGTGGAAAACAAACAGAACCTTAATCCTTCTTAATTATACAATACTTCTAAATAAGATATTGGCCAGTCAATTTGATTCAGGGCAGTTGCTTCATGCGGTGTTATTCTCTGTGACAGAACCACAAGGCTTTTCCTTTCAAACTGGATTGCTGGTGCAGGATGTTAGCCATCTTATTAACGTGGCGTGTCCAAGCAAACAGTGAATTGATCCCACCACTGCAACCTCCCCAACACCCCACCGACACCCTCTCCCTCACCTCTGGGAAATGTAATTGGCTGGGTGTCAGGTTTGCTTACACTCCTCTGTGGGCTGTGGTAGGTGTATATCAGCTGAGAATTAATAGCACACGGAGGTCAGCCCATAATCACCCTGATGAATATGGAAGAGGACCCTTTGGGTTTACACGGGATGGCTGCCAAAAATGATAATGACCCCCTTTGTGCCTCTTCTGGAGTCTATATGTCCTCATCTCAAGGTTGGGACTGACACACAGCCACTGGCTTAAGAGGAATGGACACTGTTGCCTTTTAGTGTAATCTGTTGGTCGCCATTTTGTTAATTTGCTAAGAAAATGAAAGATACCTACCTGTAACAGAATGTGTTCATAAAAGTATTAGCCATGCAAATCTAATGACTATCTCATGGTCGGATGAGCGAAGTGTAACAGTCTATACATCTCTCATCACAGGTTGCGAGGAAAACTGTAGCATACCAAAGTGGTGTGATCAGGGGTCATCCCTTTTTCGGTTGATTTTGCCTAGCTACCGGTAAAGTAGGCGGCTGTGCCAGATCAACTGTGAGTTATACGGGCTAATTAATGTGGCCGGCGTGCTGTGACAGGCTGAGCGATGGTGTCTCTGGGCCCAGCCATTCCCCCTTATCTCCATCAGCCACTCCTGGCCACTCATCAACTTCAGCCTGCTTATTCATGCACCCAGATGAGAGATATATTAGGCTGGGTGAAAGCGGTCACAGCTGTCCCAAATAGCTCCATGAAGATACTACTTAGCTGCTACCATGCCGTCCCTCTGTCAGCCATTTTGAGACGTTGACTTGTTGGAAACTAGAGGGCTGGTCAAACTGGCTAGACTTCTCCTGACCGGGTAAACGGTTAATTTCCTTCCAATTCTTCAACTTCATGAGGTGAATTAGAATTCAGTCTGCTTGCCAGCCATATTCACATATTAAATTGCCTTCACTCCGCTCCAGACTATCAAGAGAAACATTAAAGATGTCGAGGTCAGCACCTGCATGACCCACGTCGCTTTCCATTTGAAAAGTATTCTCAAGGAGAATGTACCAAGCTTCAAAGTCCGACAGATGAGACTCTGATGGGAGAATTCATCACCTTCCACTCTGATTAGGGAATGAACTTTATGAAGTATATGGCTGCCAATGTCAATAAATGATGCACCGAGGAACATGACTATAATCAATATTATCAGCTGATGGAAATGGGGCGTTTGAAGGGGTAAGGTAGCACAGTATGTGCACCAGTGGATTTACTCTAGGATAGCTTCAAGCCAATATTGTGCCAGGGAGGAAGGTTATAGACACAGGAGAATCATTTTGCAGTAGTTGACATAACGTCAAAGCAGTTAGGTGACATGCTGCAAAAGTCCCCATGCTCTTTTGCCTAAGAAAAACATGCATTGGTACCATCTTCTTTTTTTGTGTCTGGTCGGAACATATTCTCACTGTGCTGTGGGTGTCCCATCTGACTACTATCACATGTCTTGGTATGTAATTAGCTCTGAGGAAATGAAAAAGCCTGGCCCCCATCAACAGATGAGATGCCCTGTCAGGGTCGACCACACACAGGCCTCCACCACCCCACCCAAAACAAGCCCTAGTCACACTAAACATGGTTGCTTATTTGCTTATGTCTCCCTGTTGTGATATTTCAAAACACTTACTCTGTCAATTATTAACTGAAGTGTCCTTGTTGCTGACTATACTGAACAAAAATATAAACTCAACATGTAATGTGTTGGTCCCATGTTTCATGAGCTGAAATAAAAGATCCCCAAAATGATCCATACACACAAAAAGCTTATTCTAAAACTGTTAGTGAGCATTTCTCCTTTTCCAAGATAAACAGTCCACCTGAGAGGTGTGGCACATCAAGAAGCTGATTAAGCAGCATGATCATTACACAGGTGCACCTTGTGCTGGGGACAATGTGCAGTTTTGTCACACAACACAATGCCACAGATGTCTCAACATTTGTGGGAGCGCACATTCGGCATGCTGACTGCCTGAGAATTTAATGTTATTTCATAAGCCTCCTTCAATGTTTTTTTTGAGAATGTGTAAGTCGAACTGGCCTCACAACCGCAGACCAAGTGTAACCACTCCAGCCTAAGACCTCCACATCCGGCTTCTTCACCTGCGGGATCGTCTGAGACAGCTGATGAAAGTGTGGGTTTGCACAACCAAGGAATTTCTGCACAAACAGAAAACATCTCAGGGAAGCTCATCTGCGTGCTCGTCATCCTCACCCGGGTCTTGACCTGACTGCAGTTCGGCATCATAACCAAATTCAGTGGGCAAATGCTCACCTTTGTTGGCCACTGGCATGCTGGAGAAGTGTGCTCTTCACGGATGAATCGTGGTTTCAACTCTACCGGGCAGATGGCAGACATCGTGTGGGCTGATGTCAACATTGTGAAGAGAGTGCCCCGTGGTGGCGATGAGGTTACGGTATGGGCAGGCATAAGCTAGGGACAACGAACACAATTGCATTTAATCCATGTCAATTTGAATGCACAGAGACATCGTGACGAGATCCTGAGGTCCATTGTCGTGCCATTCATCCGCAACCATCCTCTCATGTTTCAGCATGGTAATGCACGGCCCCATGTCACAAGGATCTGTACACATTTCCTGGAAGCTGAAAATGTCCCAGATCTTGCCTGCATACACACCAGACATGTCACTGGATCCATGCGCTAGATTGATGTGTGTGACAGCGTGTTCCAGTTCCCGCCGATATCCAGCAACTTCGCACAGCCATTGAAAAGGAGCGGGACAACATTATCAACAGCCTGATCAACTCTTGCGAAGGAGATGGGTCATACTGCATGAGGCAAATGGTGGTCACACCCGATACTGACTGTTTTTCTTATCCACGCCCCTACCTTTTTTCTAAGGTACTGTATCTGTGACCAACAGATGCATATCTGTATTCCCAAATCAAATCAAATCTTATTGGTCACATACACGTGATTAGCAGATGTTACTGCGAGGGTAGCGAAATGCTTGTCCTTCTTGCTCTGACAGTGCAGTAATATCTAACAAATTAAACAACATATACCCAATACACACAAATCTAAGAAGGAATGAATTAAGACTATATGTATTTGGACGAGCGATGTCAGAGCGGAACGGACAAAGATGCAGTAGAATAGTGTAGAAAACAGTATATACATATGAGATGAGTAATGCCAGATACTGTATGTAAACATTATTAAAGTGAATAGTGTTCCATCCCTTAAAGTGGCCAGTGATTCCTAGTCTATGCCTATAGGCAGCAGCCTCTAATGTGCTAGTGATGGCTGTTTATCAGTCTGACGGCATTGAGATAGTAGCTGTTTTTCAGTCTCTCGGCCCCTGCTTTGATGCACCTGTACCTTCTGGGTAATGAGTTGTGCAGACCGCACCACCCTCTGGAGAGACTTGCGGTTGCAGGTGGTGCAGTTGCCATACCAGGCGGTTATACCTGTAAAGGTTTGTGAGGGTTTTAGTTAGCCTCCTGATGTTGAAGAAGCTCTGTTGCGTCTTCTTCACCACACTGTCTGTGTGGGTGGTCCATTTCAGTTTGCCAGTGATTGTGTATGCCAAGGAACTTGAAGTTTTCCACCTTCTCCACTGTTGTCCCGTCAATGTAGATAGGGGGGTGCGCCCTCTGCGGTTTCCTGAAGTCCCCGATCATCTCCTTTGTTTTGTCGAAGTTGAGTGAGAGGTTGTTTTCCCAGGCACCACAATCCCAGAGCCCTCACCTCCGCCCTGTAGACTGTCTCATCATCGTTGGTAATCAAGCCTACGTGACTTCCCAGTCATGTGAAACCTGTAGATCAGGGCCCAATACATTTATTTCAATTGATGTATTTCCTATGAACCGTAACTCAGTCACATCTTTTAAATTGTTGCACGTTTGCATTCATAGTTTTGCTCAGTGTAAATTATCATCTGTTTATTTTCACAGCAACGAAACAACCCACGAAGCCAACTGATCTTGAGAGCATAGGAAATGAATCTGACATCCGTAAATGATCAAATAAAAGTTCTACATATGATAACCATGTCATGTCTCCATGTTTGATTATGCAATATTCATGTTACAGGGTGGCTCTTTATTCAGCTACTCCAGTAACAACCAGATCGGCACAGCTGTCCTTTTCACGCAATTAACTATTTGACCGCTGTTCAACTGTTCGAAGTCTCACCTGCTCTCCAGTGGCTACAGCACCTGGTATTTTCTTTCATCATGCTACACAACTTGGTATACCCCTCCAACTCACCGCCGTTGTGTTGTACATGAACAATGAACTTGAACGCAAAACCGCCTTTTTCCAAACAAGCCCATTTTAGGGCTCGAAAAATGCCTTAATTCTTAGCGTCATCAATTACTATTTCATCAACCTATGGATCAAAAATATTTTACAAGCAGTTCTCTTTGCTCTAAGAAGTCATGTGTCCTCAACAAAATGTATTTATTCAAGTATCTAGAGTCAAAATCCTTTAGCGTGTTTAGTAGGCTGAGCGTAAACATATCAGACATACAGCTCCTTTGAGAGGTGAAAAAGAGCCATTCCAATAAATCACTCATCTGCATCCTCTCCTCGTCCCTACCCCCATATGCACAGAGCACACAGTAGCCTTCCTCTGGGAAATAAAGGAAATGCTAAGAAAATGAAGATGTCATCAGGTGTGCTCTCTGTAGATCAGGCCAGTACCATTGCTTTGGCATTATTTGTACAAATGTGTATCTTTCTTTTAAGAACCCCCCCCCCCCCCCCCCCCCCAGCCCATTCTACAGTGCCCTCAGAAACTATTCATACCCCTGGAATTATTACACATTTTGTTGACATACAGCCTGAATCAAAAATGGAATAAATTGATTTTCTCCTCTCTCTCACGCATCTACACACAATACCCCATTATGAACAAGTGAAAACATGTTTATAGAAATATTTACAAATGTATTGAAAATGAAATACAGAAATATCTCATTTACATACAGTGAATGGACACACCTACTCATCTTTATTTTTAATATGTTCTACATTGTAAAATAACAGTGAAGACATCAAAACTAGGAAATATGGAATCATGTAGTATCCAAAAAAGTGTTAAATAAATCAAAACGTATGTTATATTTGAGATTCTTCAAAGTAGACACCATTTACCTTGGTGAAAGCTTTGCACACGCTTCGCATCCTCTCAACCAGCTTCATGATGTAGTCACCTGGAATGCATTTCAATTAACAGGTTTGCCCTGTAAAAAGTTCATTTGTGGAATGTCTTTCCTTCTTAATGCATTTGAGCCAATCAATTGTGTTGTGACAAAGTAGGGGTGGTGTACAGAAGACAGCCCTATTTGGTAAAAGACAAAGTCCATATTATGCCAAGAACAGCTCAAATAAGCGAAGAGAACAGACAGTCCATCATTAATTTAAGACATGAAGGTCAGAAAATAGGGAACATTTCAAGAACTTTTGAAGTTTCTTCAAGTGCAGTCGCAAAAAACATCAAGTGCCATGATGAAACTGTCTCTCATGAAGAGGAACAGGAAGGGAAGACCCAGAGTTAACTTTGTTGCAGGGGCTAAGTTCCAGAGTTACCAGCCTCTGAAATTGCAGAAGTTGCAGCCCAAATAGATGCTTCACAGAGTTCAAGTAACAGACACATCTCAACATCAACTGTTGAGACTGTGTGAATCAGGCCTTCATGGTCGAATTTATGCAAAGAAACCACTACTAAAGGACACCAAAAATAAGAAGAGACTTGCTTGGGCCAAGAAACATGAGCAATGGAAATCTGTCCTTCGGTCTGATGAGTCAAAATATGACATTTTTGCTTCCAATCGCAGTGTCTTTGATAGACACAGACTTGGTGAACAGATGATCTCTGTATGTGTGGTTTCTACCGTGAAGCATGGAGGAAGTGTGATGGTGTGCTTTGCTGGTGACACTGTCTGTGATTTATTTCAAATTCAAGGCACACTTAACCAACATGGCTACCACAGCATTTTTCAATGATACGCCATCCCATCTGGTTTGCTTTTTATTTATTTATTTTACCTTTATTTAACTAGGCAAGTTAGTTAAGAACAAATTCTTATACACAATGACGGCCTACACCGGCCCAACCCGGATGATGCTGGGCCAATTGAGCGCCGCCCTATGGGAATCCCAATCACGGCTGGTTGTGATACAGCCTGGATTGGAACCAGGGTGTCTGTAGTGACACCTCAAGCACTGAGATGCTCAAGCACTGAGACCGCTGCGCCACTCTGGAGCAGCTTAGTGGGACTGTCATTTATTTTTCAACAGGACAATGACCCAACACAACTTCAGGCTGTGTAATGGCTATTTGACCAAGAAGGAGAGTGATGGAGTGCTGCATCAGATGACCTGGCCTCTACAATCACCCGACCTCAACCCAATTGAGGTTTGGTATAAGTTGGACCGCAGAGTGAAGGAAAAGTAGCCAACAAGTGCTCAGTATATGTGGGAACTCCTTCAAGACTGTTGGAAAAGCATTCCAGGTAAAGCTGGTTGAGAGAATGCCAAGAGTGTGCAACGCTTTCATCAAGGCAAATGGTGTCTACTTTGAAGAATCTCAAATATAAAATACATTTTGATTTGTTTAACACTTTTTTTGGTTACTATGTGATTCCATGTGTGTTATTTAATATTTTTGATGTCTTCACTATTATTCTACAATGTAGAAAACAGTAAAAAAATAAATAAATAAAAACCTTTGAATGAGAAAGTCTCTAAGAGATTCCCACACCTGGATTGTGCAACATTTGCACATTAGTTTTTTCAAATTCCTTCAAGCTCTGTCAAATTGGTTGTTGATCATTGCTAGACAACCATTTTCAGGTCTTGCCATGTATTTTCAAGTAAATTTTTGTCAAAACTGTCTTTTTGTTAAGCAACTCCAGTGTACATTTGGCCTTACGTTTAAGGTTATTGTCCTACTGAAAGGTGAATTAATCTTCCATTGTCAAGTGGAAAGCAAACTGAACCAGGTATTCCTCTAGGATTTTGTCTGTACTTAGCTCCATTCTGTTTCTTTTTTATCCTGAAAAACTCCCCAGTCCTTAACAATTGCAAGCATACCCATACAATGATGCAGCCACTACTATGCTTGAAATATGGAGAGTGGTACTCAGAAATGTGTTGTATTGGATTTGCCCCAAACATAAAACTTTGTATTCAGGACAAAAATGTTAATTGCTTGTCCAATTTTTATTGTAGCATTACTTAAGTTCCTTGTTGCAAACAGGATGCATGTTTTGGAATATTTTTTATTCTGCACGGTCTTCCTCTTTTACACTCTGTCAAATTTGGGTTAGTATTGGTGGAGTAATTATGCCTAACTATGCCTAGCTAAATAAAGGTTACAAAACAAATACAAAAACAATACAACTCAAATTTTGTTGATCCATCCTCAGTTTTCTCCTATCACAGTTTTTAAACTCCAACTCACGTAAATGTGAAAGTCACCCAGTAAAATGACCTGGGATGCCCAGGAATATTCTCTCGATAAGTGCGTGAATTCGACAATTTTCATGTCCTGCTAAGCATTCGAAATGTAACGAGTACTTTTAGGTGTCAGGGAAACTGTATGGAGTAAAGAGTACATTATTTTCATTAGGAATGTAGAGGCGTAAAAGTAAAAGTTGTCAGAATAGTAAAGTACAGATATCCCCCCAAAAAACAACTTAAGTAGATTACAGTACTTTTAATTAAGTACCTTACACCCCTCCATCTACCAATAGGTGTCCTTCTTTGAGAGACATTGGAAAACCTCCCTGGTCTTTGTGATTGAATCTGTGTTTGAAATTCACTGCTCGAATGAGCAGCATGTGTGGGGTACAGAGATGAGGTAGTCATTAAAATATCAAGGTAAATACTATTATTGCACACAGAGTGAGTCTTATTATGTGTCTTGTTAAGAACATTTCTACTCCTGAACTTATTTAGGCTTACAAAAACAACGGGGTTGAATACTTACTGACTCAAAACATTTCAGCTTTTCATTTTCAATTCATTAGTAAAAATTCCAGTTTGACATTATGGGGTATTGTGTGTAGGCCAATGGATTTAAAAAAGATTTGTTATTAATTTTAAATTCAGTCCTGTAACACAAAAATGTCAAGTGTGCATACTTTCTGAATACTTCCTGCGTTCTACACTATTGACTGAGCTTCTAGAGCATCTGAGTTGATATCATAGTAAATCTCACGGAAAATACTGTTGACAAACGACAACATCAGTTTCAATTAGCTCACAGTTTTCACGTATCATATCATCATATGTTTCGGTGCATTTATTAAGTATGTGTAAACCCCAAACTACTGAGACAACTGCAACCACAACATGTCAAGGATGGTTAAAATGGATAATTGGTGAATTATGAGATAAAACTTTTTTTTCAAATAATAACTTAACATTTCTCGGATTGTAAAATGGTATCCAATAAAGGGAACTGTCATTTTATTTCGACGTTCAGATTTCCTCCCTCTATGAGTTAACGAGGAGGGCGGTCTATCGAGGCAGTTTCTACTACCGCACTTACGTATTGATCCTCTTCAATAAGTACTTAAAGATGTGTCTTTGAGGCAAGATGGACTCAGGAAGCTGTGGGTTTGACATGGACGGGCGGAACTATTTGCTGTGACTGATGAGACATGTTAGCGAATTAAATAACTGCTGGGAGAGATTCGATGGATTGGTGGCAGCTAGGTCAGTCAGATGAGAGTAAAACAACATGTCTGTCCGTATTAATGTCTTATAGGATGTGTGTATAGGTGTGTGTGAGAGAAGCATAGCTGGTGACATTAGCAAACGTGATTTCACTGACAAGCGTATTAACTGGAATATTGCAGAATTGATCAAAGGAGACATTCATTATTGGTAAAGAGGCAAGAGAAGGCCTTTACATCATCGGAGCATGTACAGCATCCTCAGTCATTTGATTCCCTGTGAATCGACTCCTTGACAAGACAGTTGGTGTTATAGCTGAGTGTCAGTTATAAAATGGGCTCTGTTCTGATCAAATCTAGCTGTTTGCTCGTCTCTAGTAACAGGCGTGCGACATCAATCTTGCCAAAGGACTGAAAAATCGGATGCCGTTAGGGGCTGATTTAAGAAGGGAAGTCTTTGAGCAGCTGTCTTGCCCGAGGTACGTGCTGCTGAGTACTGGATGGGCAATCCTTGACAAATGAATAAATGATTTGTGCATCTCTCTGTACGCAGCAGTCGGGAAGCCTTTGCATATACAAACTGACACACAAGTGTCCACAATGAAGCACCGCAAGAGAGAAATAGTGGATGCTGTGTTGTCCTAGTCAACCACCACCACTCACACACACACACACACACACACACACACACACACACACACACACACACACACACACACACACACACACACACACACACACACACACACACACACACACACACACACACACACACACACACACACACACACACACACACACACACACACACACACACACACACACACACACACACACACACACACACACACACACACACACACCATCCACTTCATTTAGACCACTCTCCATCACTCTGAAAGAGGAATGCTTTTGGCAGCTGTTTGAGTAGGCTTGAATCTGAACATTTGCCATTTAGTGAGATAAGAGACAAAGGGAATGTATGTGCTGTTGTTTTGAAATGAGCACTTTGTGTTTGCTCTGCCATTGAGTAGATTACTGCTAACACTCTACAATGTAGTCCTGTAGTGTGGGCCTGCACAATGCATATGTGAAATTGTTCTCTTCAGATAAGGAACAAAATAATACATTCTGTGTGAAACAGAAGGGAGTTTGCTAATATGGTAGTCCTGTCCAAATGTATGTCCTTTTGAATCAAGACATATAGCCCACCTATAGTAGTGCAGAAGGAATATCAATTTTGCTTTCCCCCTACACCTGTTAACTGTGTTTGATTCCTCCAATGTTTGAGGATGTTAAAAAGGAACATGAGCAGGATATAAGGTGCACTGTTCGATATCTGAATAGTTACCTCTGTTCACGCTGCCTCCGGACATATGCACCTGGCATTTCATTACACTCTTTTAATAGATGGGCTGCGTTTTCTCTCTCAACCTTAGGTGTTGCTGCCATGCTAGCAGAAGTGCAGAGGTGTCACATTGTTGCGCTGAGGGCAGAAATTATCTCTACACCGGGTTCCAGAGACCACACAGTCTTGTTCACCACATTCCACTTGCAAGCGAAGCTGGTTTTGATTGACACCTGAACCTAGTGAGTCACAGGTAGCCCGGGTCTCCCTTGGTCGTCCACACAAAGACAGCCTCAGACTGCGGTAAGGTAATCCGACAGCCATCTACCCAGCCTCCCCTTCTCTCCTCCTTGCGTCACCACCACCCCGCTCACCTGGGCTGCCAGCTGACCTCAGGCTATCTTAGTCACGGAGGGCTGACAAACACACACACGCACGCACGCACGCACTCACTCACTCACACACACACACACACACACACACACACACACACACACACACACACACACACACACACACACACACACACACACACACACACACACACACACACACACACACACACACACACACACACACACACACACACACACACACACACACACACACACACACACACACACACACACACACACACACACACACACACACACACACACACACACACACACACACACACACACACACAGGCAACTGCGAGTCATACACTTCAGACAACGCGTTTCTCTCATCGCTCCTCTTGACAACACGAGAGATGCAGGTGACTTGTCTTTCTGAGTCCTCAATCAAAAAGCTCTGACAAATGTTGATGCCTAAGGACCCGCACGACGGCCTTAGGGATGAAAGAACACTTTCCTGCTATTCACAGGGGCCACTGTTCCTGAATACTTTATCATGTTTTGTGTAAACAATGGGAAAATCTCTCCTTTAATTAGCAAAGGAGCCTGATTTGCCTTGATGACAGTTGGCTCAATGGACCTAATTGTGAGTAATTTCACAGAGGAAAAATGAGTTGCTTGGCTGATGGCCCGAATGCGTCTATTTTACACAATTATGAACTCTCTGTTCTCTGTAATGGAAAAATGATAATACAATAGTGTTTCTCCGGAGTACACCATCTTGATAATAACCCACATCCTTCTTTCACAGAGTGAAGAAAACAATGCCACGAGTTCAACGCTAGTCACTTAAACAGTGATTAAGTCACTTAATCGACTCCCAAAGGCAAATGTTGTAGAATGGCAACACTGTATCAGAAGTATATGCTTTGAAGGACATATTTTTTGCCATTTGATTTGTGTGGTCTGGTCAGATTGCAATTGCTAAAATGCATGTGTGGGGTAACAAGAAAAATGCTGACTTTAAATGTCACGGTATAAAATAAATAAAGAGAGTCACACACACTATATATATATATATATATACATAGAAACTCCTAGTAATTTATTGAGTAAAACACCAACGTTTCAGCATCACTGTGCCTTCTTCAGGGTTATGTCATGAATGCTTGAACCACAATAGTGAGGGGCGTGTCAAGGTATAAATGTCACGGCAACAAACTAATAAACAGGTAACAAACTAATAAACATAATACTAGGATTACATTTCACCAGTAATTACATACTACACATACTGTACAATATTGGCATTAACCTACGCTGACATATAATGCTACACAAACCCTAGTCCCTCAAAAGAAGTTTAATAAACAAGGGATCATTTACGGAGACTTCATCGGAGCAAATATGATAAACGTCCTTGTTTCAAGAACAATAGCTGAAAATCAAATGTATTTATAAAGCCCTTCTTACATCAGCTGATGTCACAAAGTGCTGTACAGAAACACAGCATAAAACCCCAAACAGCAAGCAATGTATGTGTAGAGGCACAGTGACAAGGAAAAACTCCCTAGAAAGGTCAGAACCTAGGAAGAAACCTAGAGAGGAACCAGGCTATGAGGGGTGGCCAGTCCTCTTCTGGCTGTGCCGGGTGGAGATTATAACAGAACGTGACCAAGATGTTCAAATGTTCATAGATGGCATTCATATTTCCCAACAGTTCATAATGCACACACTAATGTAGCTACATATCACTATGCAGATGTTTCTTAAAGACGCACAAAAATAACTTACATCCGATACTTAGTACTATTGAAGCGGGACATGAAAGCTGAATTACTATGGAAAGCGCTTTTCTTCAACAGCTTTATTATTACAGATTACAGCTGTATGAAATGAACTATGAAAATAGTGCAGCGAGGTAAGATATCTTGCTGCATCACTGAGGCGTGAAGAAGCATCTGATAGAGCACAGCTGTTTTCACATTGTTGGACATGAAGAATGGGACTGAAGATACACTCAAGGCAAGAGGGTCTACACCTTTGATCAAAGAGATTCTGTACAAGCAATGCATTCAAGTGATTAGAGGGTTTTATGTTTGTACAGTGACATTGAATCGCAGTTTAGGGATTTTTCCAAGGAATGTGAGAGAGATAAAATGAGATTTGTTACATGATACCCATCTGCGTTATGGTGGGAGTATTGCACATTATTGCCCCCAAACCAAATGAATTTCTTTCACAGACAGGGGTGGAAATGTCTCTTCAAATTCTTATCTGTTTTCCAAACGAAACAAAACAGGCTGTCAATAGCATTGAATTCTATTCACCCAAATTCACCTTCTGAACCTGTTCCGAGTCACAGTGTTCTCCATTAGCTAGTGAAGTCAGTCTGTCAACGTCATTTAGTTCAGAATAGACATGAGGTTGTTCAACTAAGCATTCAGCCTTATAGCCGCACTCTACAGTATATAGCTTTTGGCAGTCGTAGAGACAGATTTTGTGCACATAAGTTCTCTATGTCCAGGGGTTTGTCCCTATGTCGACAAACATAAAGTGAAGTTAAAGAGGAGGAAGCCCTCACAGAGGCCATTATTGCACCTTACCCCGTGACTTCTGTGGAGCATGTATTTAATTAGAGACATGACAAGGAGGACATGAGGGAGTTCCAATGCACAAGTTTGTCATCTGAAGTGGAAATCACACCCTCACCACAGGGCAGGCTGAACACATTAGCCGGGGGTCGGAAATTACAGAACATCTCCCAACCTCAATGGAACTCTGCATGCGCTTGCCAAACTCCTGGACCCACTTCCTGGACTCACTGAAACTCCTGTTTCCTTCACATTTGGGTAAATAGAGGGCTTTGTCCAGACATTATTATTGGCTTATTGACCAGAAATGTGATATTTATTTTGCTTCGTACAGTAGCATGCCAAATTTGATCTTATTAATTGATTTCTATCCTAATGGCACTTTTAAAGTTCATGGGATGTTGGCAGAATGTCCCGTTCATTCTATCTTTTAAAAAATGTGTTGGGTTGCAGTACATTTGACACCGGTGAAACTCCAAAAATGCTTACATGGTTGAACATGGCTCAGTGGAGTGCCTCGGGGATCAGTTCTTAGCCCAGCGCTTTTTCACTCTGCCACCAGTGAGGATATGTGATCACTGAATCAGGGGAGACAGATCAAAGGATCCTTTCTTTCCTATGAGACTTGTGTGCTTGCCCCCACAGTCAGCACATTAAAATAAGGCTCTTGGGCACAGCTTTTCCATGGGTGTAATATTATCAAAGATATTATATTCCTCCTCGAGAAATATGTAATGCATTTGTTGGGTGATTGCAGAACTGTGGGACATTATGAAAAGGAAAAATGGTGGAATAAAATGAAGCACAAAATAACATGAGGCAATATTTGAATTATGTGAAGGCTTTTAACCATCATAATACACACATAGAAAAATACGAATTGCACATTTGAATACTGAAAAGGTGGAAATATGGACACAAACAACACAGCGCTTCCATCTGGGTGAGAATGAAATATTTCAAGCTCACTGCCGTTGATGAATAAAAAGTGCTGTAAACACCAAAGGTGCTGTACTTCTATCATCAACAGTTGAATTGTAGACATAATTGCTCAGACTTCTACACTATAACTATAGCAGCCTTAATCATAAGCTGGTCCCCTGCCACATTTCAATCAAAACCTAAACGCAGCGTTAAGATTACAATCAAAGATTTGTATGTGTCATTAAACAGCCCTAAAAGAAAACCCCTTAATGCAATATCTTTATGGCAAAATGATGCCCTCGACTTGGCATACTACAGGTCCACTGCCGTTTTCTTCATATCAAATATATGTGGTAGTGGAGGGTAAGGGTGGTGGTTTATGACACCAAGAACTAATTTGTATTCCTGCAAAGTAAAGCATTTACGAGCTGCGACGAAGCCTGAAACCTACTTACAGATGGGGGAAAAAAAAGACCCTTAAAAATCGATTTACATGTCTCCTGCGATCACTCAACATCTCCACCAACTGATTCAATTTGCAGATACACTCCTCAAACAAAATGAATACACATAAAAGGAAGCATTATCACGCTCTCAACTGGATTGAGAATACTGGGAAGACAATGTCTCTCCATGTACCAGCTCTCCGTGTACAGTTTCTCGTCTGTAGCGCCTACTGAGACGGCGCCTTTGAAAATGTCACTTCCTCCTTCTTTTCTGTCCCATTGACTTTGCAATACAGTTCCCATTCGTCTCATTATCAAGCCACTAGCCCCGTTTATACCTGCGTCCTTCATTCTGATCTTGTCCCCGATTATGTCCTGATCATGCCCGTTTTTACGTCAGAATCAGTTCACAGTGTGTCTCGCAAGTGTCTACACCTGTCTAAAAATGTGGGCACAATCAAAATGTGGACAGGATCAGGGCAAAGGGCATGTTGGAACGTGTACTTGGTCACTGGAGCTAGAACTTGAACATGACAGTCGGTAAAGCTAATCCTTACGCTGCACCTCAGGTTTTTAAAATAAACTAAAGTTCTACTCAGGGTTTGAAGTTTGAAAGGACATCCAAGGAGTCCATATTATCCACCCCCAACACGAGTGTGAAAATGGATACGTGCTTAAAGAACAGAACCCCACTCCAACTGAGGCAATTTGTCACTGTCCTCCTAAATCCTTTGAGGCTGGCTTTAAAGTTTCCAAGTATTATTCAAAGGGATAACATACTGTGATCTGTATAATCGTTGTCATTATCTTATCTTGAAATGTGATCATTCTTGTGAACGGAGCAATTAAAATGACATTTCTGTGCATGGATGGAGGCCTGATAAAGATGACAAAAACATTCCAAGCACACCACCCTCTCCCGTTATTGTTTGTGGAGGCATGAAGTTGTTTTGCATGGTGATACAATGGTGACATCTGGTGGGTAAATGCAGACATAGTGATTTGAAAAAAAAATACATATATATTTATCTAGGCAAGTCAGGTAAGAACAAATGCGTATTTACAATGACGGCCTATGAACAGTGGGTTAGGGGCAGAACAACATATTATTAAATTGTCAGCTCTGGGATTCAATCAAGCATCCTTTCGGTTACTGGCCCAGGGCTCTAACCACTAGGCTACCTGCCGATTTTGGTACGATATGGATTTTCTTTAAGATATGTAGGCCTACATCAAGGGAGATCTACTAATCAATAACATGTATATATGAAGGGACACTAAGGCTCTTGCAACAAACAAACAAAACTCTACACATTTCCATATCTCCTCCAGTCCACAGAACAAATGTCTGTGCAATGTTAGACAACACAAGTGGGATATCTCTCCAAAATATGACCACGATATTGTGGCTGGGGATCTCTTATACCCGCAACGCACATGTATTCCACCGAGTTGGCTGATTGACATTCACACGGTACAGTATATCCCGGTGCTGAGACCCGCTAAGCACAACCCGCCAGGGAGATGGAAATTCATGGTCGTGCATACGCAACGGAAGAAACAGAGCTTGTTGGGTAAGAGAAGGCCCTTACATTCTACTTAGCAACGAGGGGTCCGGGGGAAAATCCCTGATACAGCCTGGTTGACCATTTAAAACCTGGAGGCATGGTAAACAAATACAGACACGCAATAGATCCACTGTCAGCGTTAGATCCTTGCCATTCACAAACGGATTTGAAAAGAGGGACTGCTGTTTCACTGGCTCGCACTTCCTGGTTGTACAACAATCTCTTTTTTTGTGTCATACAGTGCTTCAAAAAGTCAATTAAAAGGACTTTCACTTGAATTGATTCGGCCCTTGCCTGAATAATAAAATAGATGATTCTACTGTGCAACGACTGTGTCTACTTAAAGACTGAGTTAAAAGAAAGCCTTGAAACTATGTCCCATTCATTTGAATGGAAATACTGTGAATAGAATCTTATGAACAATACATTTGCACTTTTATCTGTTGTTCTCCCATTGAGTTAACTCCTCGCTTTCATTCCCGTTCTGTCTGCAGTTTTCAATGAGGCACATGTCTGTTTTGGATTACGGCACTCTTTCATCCTCTCATTGACTGCTGCATTTGATCTTTATTACTGGGCCTTGGCTTTACAGTATGTTGACAGATTTTACGATTACATGTACTGCAGGGTTGTGCTCATGCACCTTTAAAAAAAAAAAAAGGAAACAGGCTACAGTATTCCAGTCCTTGAGGGGGTCCAATGTAATCAGATTAAGGGATTTCACTTTGGATTCTGAGTCGATAACTGGAGAAACATCTGTTTTAAGATGTCTACATATATGGTGGTAATGTGTTTAGATTCAATAGCCATGACAATCAAACAAATTATCACTGTGATGAGATGATATTGCCTGTGCTTTTCCAAAAAAAGTACACAATAAATTGTGCACATTTGGATTGAAAAGTCACAGAAGCCAAAATCAACGCTCAAATAACAGAATCTGCATGTTGCTGAGGTGTTTAAAAGCATTTAGCAGCCACGAAATGTAGCCAAATAGTAATATATATATTGCCAAAGGAGTACATTTTTGTTGGTTTGTTTGGGTCTTTGAACACTGAGCCATCTGAAGCATTTCTGCTAGGCCGAATGTCCAATTCTACTATGTTCCATTGAGGTCTCAACCATTTTGGATTGAGATGTATTTTATATTAAGGAGGCTCGCACATTTTTGCGTTTGGAGTTGTTTTTTTGATCGTGGACTAGACTCTGATTGGATTTTAGACTAACCTATTTATTTTAGATTTGAACTTTATGAACTTTATTTTGGACTCATTTTTTAAAATTTTAATTGCATGTTTTACTTGTCTGAAACTCTGATTGGTGACAATATGCTTCTTTTGCTCTTCATAACACTTTGCCTGTTTTGTTTTTGTTGCTCTAATATTGACACAGTATTTCCCTGAACTTTAAACTTGTAACTCAGTTTGAGATCCAATCTGATTGTTACAAGAGGTACGACTTGGGTCAATTGGTCATCTGGTTTTGAAGACCCATATGGATTGAAAACCGGCAACTCTGAAGTAAAAGATGAACACATCAATCCGAGCTAAAAATGTTTTGCATAAACACAATAACAAGATGATTTTTTAAAAATATAAAAACCATCCTGCAAGCTTCAAGCTTAGCATAATCAAGTTAACTGGCTGGCTGGCAGGCAGGAAAGACAGCGTGGGAAGCTAATCTGCCTTGATACTGTTAGTCTCTGTCTGTTAGGCTACTGGAACATTCAGTGTTGTGGTGCGTGCATTGGCTGTCAGTCCATACTGTCTGTGCCAACCTTCCCCTGTCTGTAATTGAATTAAGATGGTTGAGTCATGTCCTCTCTGATTCTGCTGCACAGCGATGTCCTGATCACGACCTCATTGTGCAAATGGTCATTGGTCAAATACGACTGCCACGATTGAGCAGACAGTTATGGTTCAAAATTAAATGTTTTAGATGTCATTCAGACATTTTGAAGATATATTTAGTCACTGACAAGCTCATTTTTTAAATTAATTTAAAAATCGATTACACACCATTTACGTGTTGGAGTCATTGCTGTCATTAATCTATTGGAGACATCTATTCCGTCACTTAAGAATACAATTTGAACGTAATTAACCTGCAGTATATGCGATATTTTATCTGCATTTTGCCTTGTATCATCACCCATAGGTGGAGTATCATTGTCCAAAACATTAAGGCTGCTTGATGATTAAATTAAGACACTAGAGGGCGCAACGTACCCATATGTAAAATACACCTCATAAGAAGACACATGACACTGATACATTTCCAAATTGCAATTCTGTTTCGCATTTTCATCGTTAGGAGTAACAACAAACATAAAACCGTTTGCGATGCATTACGAACATCTCTGTTTAAAACGTGTGACAATGAGAAAGGCTATTGGTAATCTTTCTATTCAGAGTTTTAAACTAGATACCTTTCTAATGAACCTGGCCTATGGGATTTAGGTGGGTAAATACATTCCAGGTTGAAACCTTATAGGCTGCATTTGTTATCAAGTTACCGGAACGTGATAAAGTCAGAACAATGTAAGAACATGTAGGCCTACATTTAGGCTACTTTGACGAATGACCACATTTTGAACTAACTATATTAAAAGGAAATACATGTTTTTAAAGACAATACTTCTACAACACATTTTAAGTAGACCTGTGTTGCAGTTATCCTAAACCTGTCACCTGTCTCACATGCCATAATGACTGATATTTGCTTTGATTGACGTTCTCCTCCACAAGCCACGACAAGGGCTCCGGTTTACAATAGAAAGGAATGGCAAGTAGGGCGAGCAGAAGCACTGTTATCCAATGGGATTACAGGTGGGAGGGAGTTTGCCTAACTCTAGTTTTGTTCTAAATTACTAGGGACCTAAGCGTATGGCTGAAGCTCCTGCACCGTTATTCCATGGGACATTGCATTGGTAGCCTACAGCTGAGATATTTGTGCCTGGCTTTCCGTATTCTATCAATACAATTATTGAATTACTTTTAACTTTTGGATACACTTTTGACAACTGAGAGGAGATATTCACATGTATGTTTCACTTTTGTATTTCCTATGCATCGGGAACTTTATTGCGCAAATTAACCATCCCGAATTGCCGCTCACAGATGCGTTTTGCTACATGGGAGCGCAGTGGTGAAACTTCATTGACAAGCAAGGGGACAGAGCACTGCAGATTCAATTACTACATCAAGATATTCTAACACGGGACAAAATAAGAGTCCTACTTCAGGGTACTCAAACTGTGGAAATATCCTTAATCATCGCTGGAATTATGAATAATTAGTGCATTTTTGGAATACAATGCTTTAGTGTTGGCCAAACTCGAATAAAGTTGATGCATCTTCGTCATGGACTTTTTCTAATAAAGGTGGACTGGGATTTTAACCATGGCGTTTACAGGTAGGGGCTTAGGCCGGTTCCATTTGATTTTATTAATGCTATGGACTTTGTCGCAATATTCTTCATCCAGTCAAATACGTCAAGAGTTTCGGGTATTGGAGGAGCAACCGATTGGTACCTACGTGGGGACGATAGAGACGAAGCCCAGCTTCGCCTATCGCTTCAGTGAAAACCACAAACTTTTTGCAATTAATGGCACCACTGGAGTCATTTACACCTCCTCTGTGATTGACAGGGAGATTTTGCAAAGCAATGTCATCAATGTGGTGGTCCTCTCCAGCCAACCTACTTATCCTACCGAAGTTAGGATTGTTGTACTGGATATAAATGATAATTCGCCAGTGTTTCCCGACTCATCAATTGTAGTTTCGTTTAAAGAAGACGCCAGCAGTGGCAGACAAGTGATTCTGGACACCGCCACAGATTCAGACATTGGGAGTAATGGAGTGGATCACACCACCTACAGAATAGTGAATGGCAACGAGCAAAGGAAATTCCGCTTGGATATTACAGTGAATCCTAGTGGAGAGGGGGCATTCTGTCACCTCGTTTCAACTGGAGGCTTGGACAGGGAAGTAACTCCCTTCTTCCAACTCTTGATTGAAGTAGAGGACAAAGGAGACCCTAAGAAGTTTGGGTACATGCAAGTAAATGTAACTATCCAAGATATCAATGACAACCCCCCTATGTTTGATCATGATCAATATCAAACGAGTGTTTTTGAAGACACAGCAGTTGGTTCTAGTGTTCTGCAAATAACAGCATCAGACCGAGATGAGGGCGCAAATGCAGACATCAGGTACTTTTTAGATGAGGGAACACCTTTTCAAATCGACCCCAAAGCAGGGACCGTCATTATAAAAGAAAGTTTGGATTATGAGCATAAGAAAGAATACTCTTTGACTATTCATGCTATGGACAACGGGGTACCTTCTCTGTCAGGTAGGTCAGAGGCTACTATCAAACTACTGGATGTCAATGATAATGACCCAGTTGTGAAGTTTAGATATTTCCCCACCACATCTAAGTTTGCCTCTGTTGACGAAAATGCTCAGATTGGTACAGTGGTAGCCTTATTGACAGTCTCCGATTCCGACTCGCCCACAGCTAATGGTAATATATCTGTCTCAATATTGGGGGGTAATGAGCAGAGACACTTTGAAGTGCACACTTCCCCAGTTCCCAACCTAAGCTTAATCAAAGTGGCTAGTGTTCTAGACAGGGAGCGCATTTCCTCCTACAACCTGACTGTGTCGGTATCAGACAATGGCAAACCCATGGCCAGGTCCTCTTTTGCCAGCCTGGTTATTTTTGTGAATGATATCAATGACCACCCGCCCATATTCCAGGAAGCCCTGTACAGAGTAGATATCAGTGAGGACATTCCAAAAGGCAGCTACATTAAAGGGGTCTCTGCAACAGATGGCGACTCCGGGCAGAATGCCAACCTTCGCTACTCCCTGGTGTCTGGAAACGGTTTGGGCTGGTTTGCCATCAGTGAAAACAGTGGTCTGGTTACCAGCGCCGCTTTGTTGGATCGGGAAGTAGCATCTGAAATAGTGCTCAACATCAGTGCAAAAGACCAGGGGCTGCAGCCCAAAATGTCCTACACTAAATTGATAGTCAACATAACTGACGTGAATGACCAAGTGCCCACATTTACACAGAGCACGTATCATGTGTCCCTGGTGGAGCACTCTCCAGCCGGTGCTGAGCTCCTGTTGTTGTCAGCGTCGGATGATGACCTTGGAGCCAATGGAACTATCCGGTTCTCTTTTGACCCGGAGACCCCGTCTAGTGTACAAGTGTTGTTCCGCCTGGATGTTGTATCAGGCAGGTTAAGCACAGCCACAGAACTGGACAGGGAGGACCAGGGGAGTTATTTACTTTACATCCAGGCTACAGACTCCGGTTGTCCCCCTCTCCACTCCATTGGTAAAGTAAACGTCTCCCTGAGCGATATCAATGACAATAGGCCAGTCTTCTACCCAGTCCAGTACTTTGCCAATGTGAAAGAGAACGAGCCCTCTGGCTCATTCGTAACCACTGTATTAGCCACAGACCCTGACCTGGGGAGAAATGGCACTGTAAAGTATATCATAACTGCTGGAGACACATCTAAATTCCACATTAATAGCAACTCGGGTCAAATCACCACCCAGGTGCCGCTGGATAGAGAGGAGAAGACCGCCTACCAGCTGCAGGTGACAGCAGCAGATGGCGGTGGACTCCGTTCACACACCCAGGCCATCGTCACCATTAATGTCATAGACACACAGGACAACCCCCCTACCTTTAGTCAGAACGCCTACAGTTTTGTCATGTTTGAAAATGTGGGCATTGGCACAGTTATTGGCACTGTAGCTGCCACCACTGTCGATCTGAATTCAAACATCACATATTTAATCACCTCAGGGGACCAGAGGGGGCTTTTTACTGTCAGTAGTGCAAC
Organism: Oncorhynchus gorbuscha; assembly: GCF_021184085.1. Lineage (NCBI taxonomy): Eukaryota > Metazoa > Chordata > Actinopteri > Salmoniformes > Salmonidae > Oncorhynchus > Oncorhynchus gorbuscha. The sequence goes on along the minus strand of NC_060195.1, from coordinate 39,217,067 downwards.
AGGTCAAATCAAAGCATCCAGTCCGATAGACCGAGAGGAGCAGTCTTTTTATCAACTCAAAGTCATTGCCAGAGGTGGGGAGGTAACAGGCGAGGCCCTCGTCAATGTCACAGTGAAGGATTTAAACGATAACGCGCCCCATTTTATCCACGCCGCCGAGCATGTCAGTGCAGTGGAGAACTGGAGCACAGGGCACCTGATATTCCAGGCCAAAGCCTCAGACCCTGACGAGGGCACCAATGGCATGGTGCTCTATAGCCTCATGCAGAACCCCAAAGGCCTGTTCCACATCCATGAGAAACATGGGCTTATCACACTGACTGGGCCACTGGAGCTCACCACCAGCTCCTACCAGGTGGAAGTCCTGGCCTCTGATCTGGGGGTCCCCCTGCTCACATCCCGTCTACTGCTAACAGTCAGCGTGTACGACGTCAACGACAACGCTCCCGTGTTTGATCAGCTCTCGTACGAGGTCATTATTTTAGAGTCTGAACCTGTCAACAGTCGCTTTTTCAAGGTGGAGGCCACTGACAAAGACTCCGGCCTGAATGGGGAAGTGATGTATGACATAGTTGGCGGGAACACAGGCGATGTATTTGGGATCTTTCCGGATGGGCAGTTGTATATTAAAGCTGAGCTAGACAGAGAGGTCCAGGACAGATATGACTTAGTGCTTGTGGCCACAGACAGGGCAGTGGAGCCACTAAGTGCCAGTGTCAATGTCAGTGTAATTCTAGACGACGTGAATGACAATCGTCCCCTCTTTAACAGCACTAATTATCTGTTCCACTTTGAGGAAGAGCAGAAGAGAGGGTCACTGGTAGGGCGAGTGTTTGCAGTGGATAAGGACTTTGGCCCCAATAGTGAGGTCAGGTACACATTTGAGACTCCACAGCCCAACTTTGAGCTGAACGCCATCACGGGGGAGTTGACCAGTACTCTGCAGTTGGACCGCGAGTCTCTCATGAGACAGAGAGGCGCCACAGTGTTCAGCTTTACGGTCATCTCCTCAGACCAGGGGCTCCCCAAGCCCCTGAGAGACCAGGCCAAAGTGCAGGTTTACATCCAAGACATCAATGACAACCCGCCCAAGTTCACCAAAGACATTTACCAGGCCTCCATCTCCGAGTCGGCCCAGAACCTGACGCAGCTACTGAGGGTGTCTGCCGTCGATGTGGATGAGAGCAACAACGGACTGGTCCTCTACCACATAAAGGAGGGCAACGAGGAGAGCCAGTTCACCATCGACCGCAGCTCTGGACGGGTCACACTAGTGGGAAAGCTGGACTATGAGGCGACGTCCTCCTACTCGTTAAAAATGATTGCTGTGGACTCTGGAACCGTGCCCCTCTCCTCCTCCTGTATGCTCAGCATTAGCATACAGGATGAGAATGATAACTTTCCCTCTTTCCCCAAATCTGCCATAGCTGTGGATGTTCTGGAGAATATGAGGATTGGAGAGCTGGTGGCCTCTGTGACAGCCACGGACTCTGACTCGGGTCATAACGCTGACATAACATACAGCATCACAGCCACAAACAACCACGGGACATTTAGCATTAGCCCCAACACAGGGAGCATCTTCCTTGTGAAAAAGCTGGATTTTGAAACTCAGTCTTTTTACAAACTGAATATCACTGCAAGAGACAATGGGAGACCACCAAGGTCCTCAACAATTCCTGTGGTCATCCATGTCAGAGATTTCAATGACAATCCTCCTATATTTACCCCCGGTGACATTTTTAAATCCATTCCTGAAAATATGCCCCTCTCTGCATCAGTAATGACAATCACTGCTCATGACACGGATGCAGACATCAACGGACAGCTGGAATACTCCATAGTTCAACAGACACCCAGGGGAGGTCACTTCAGCATTGACTCCAGCAGTGGGCTCATATGCACAAACAAGGAGATTGACAGAGAGTTCTCCAATCTCTTTGAGTTGACCGTTAAAGCCACCGACCAGGCCGTTCCTGTGGAATTCCGGCGCTTTGCCTTGAAGAATGTCACAATATGGGTGACAGATCTGAACGACAATGTCCCCACTTTCGTTTCCCAGAATGCTCTGGTCGCAGAGTCCACCATCGTCATCGGCTCCATTCTCACAACGGTGGTGGCGTTCGATCCTGACGAGGGCTCCAACGGCGAGGTGGAGTACGAGCTGGTGAAGGGAGACTCGGACACGTTCATCATGGACCGCTACAGCGGGGATATCCGGTTGGCTTCCCAGCTGGTGCCGTCTCGCCTCATCTACAGCCTGACCGTGTCGGCCACCGACCACGGCTCGGACAGGAAGACCTCCAGGACCGATCTTACCATAATCCTCCAGGGCGCCGATGGGCCCGTCTTCTCCCAACCCAAGTACATCACCATCCTGAAGGAGGGCCAGCCTCCGGGTACCAACGTCATCTCCCTGGACGCCTCCAGCCCCAGAGGCTCGGCTACCAAGGTGGAGTTTTTCATAGTGTCGGTCCGCGGCGGTGGCAAGGCCGTGGGACGCCTGTTCACCATAGGCCGTCATACTGGAGTGATCCAGACCGCAGCCGAGCTGGACCGGGAACAGGGCTCTGACCTCTACCTGGTGGATGTGTACGCCATCGAGACAGACGCCAGTCAGCCCAGGACACAGAGAGCTGAGGTTAGTAGCCTGTTTATTTCTCTTCACTTAATAGAGTTCAATGGCTCCTTCGCATTGTGGTCGATTGCTGCCAGACAGCATAAATTGAACCCGTACAGATGTTGAAGTCGTTTAGTGGGATTAAATGAAATGAGATCAAGTTTTCGACTGGAAAACCCGGGAGTGAAAGGAAAGTGTCCAAGTCACACCTAGTCTACCTTGTGCTTTCGTACGCACATTAATTACATTCCTTTTTTTATTTATTTTTTCTATATTGCTAAAAGTTCTGTGTTACATTACATCTAAATTGCCTTGGACATAAGTAGGCCTTGTTTTTTTTGGCACAATAATTATATTGTTTCAGTTCCAAAAAAAGGGCTGGCCATAACAATCCGTCTAACGTTTTGTCTGTGTTCTCTGGGAAAGGGCCTGCGTATCCTGTGTTGTTGCTGTGCTCGTGCTGTTATGAACTTTGATATTCTTATCAGTGAATAGGAACGACACAAATCCAAATCGAACACATTTTTTTTTTTTTTGCTGCTCATTGCTGGCGTTACTCGTGCTGGGTTGCTTCTTATGATGGGCTTCCATGATAAATTGTTCTTGGTTTCTATAGATAGTAATAGAACAGATAATGAAAATATGCAGGTGACCTAGTGCATGTAGACTATACTATACCAGGGTGTCTGGAGCCTGAGGCTGTTTTGGTTTAAGGATGGTCCTGTTTTACTCTCCGCTACCACTAGGCCGGGCTCTGCAGGAAATAAGTGACCATCAAAATTGGGTGACCTCTTAAGACTCTGTGAAAAGATTTTTGGGAAGAGGAGAAAGGGGGGAAGAATCTGGAAGACTGAAACCTAAGCTCTCTATTTCGTATGCATTATGTGATGCTGCACCTCTTGGGCTTCGGTTTAACTTTCCGTTGGGGATGGAGTTCAATTCTCTGAAGTTGAGCGCTGAAACCCGAGACCCAGTTTTGGGTGGCTAAGCTCTAGCCACCCCTCAAATGAAAAACAAATGTGATTCTATAGACTGTATATGTGTTTTGGGAAATTTCAACTGGAACCGAGAATTTGTGTTATTACAGGCTTGATGACACAGGTTTATAAATTGGAGTTTTCTGAGTGCAACCAAAAAGGAGCCCACTGCTGCTTTTGATCGTTTTTGTGGATACCATTTCAACCATTACAAATA